>NW_006400242.1:503811-518653 GCF_000299155.1 Elephantulus edwardii | reverse complement strand
AAATGATCCAGGAAGTATTAAAAGAAGATGGAAAGAATATACTGAGTCACTGTATCAAAAGGAATTGGCAGACACAGAAGAATTTCATGAAACATATGAATAAGAGCCTATGGTGATGCAAGAAGAAGTTTAGGCTGCTTTGAAAAAAATGGCAAAAAATAGATGGTATACCAATTGACATATTTCAGCTAACAGATGCTGCCCTGGACATGCTCACCAAGATGTGCCAAGAAAGCTGGAGAACAACCACTTGGCCAATTGACTGGAAGAGATCTGTATTTGTTCCCGAACCAAAGAAGGATGACCCAACAGAGTGTGGAAACTACAGAACAATATCATTGATTTCACATGCAAGCAAAATTCTCCAAAGATTATCCAAAACAACTGGAACAGCACATCAGCTAAGAACTGCCACAAGGCCAGGCTGGGTTTAGAAGGGGTCGTGTTACTAGGGATATTATAGCTGATGTTAGATGGATCTTAGCTGAAAGCAGGGAATACCAAAGGAATGTATATCGGTGTTTCATTGACTACGAAACGGCGTGCGACTATGTGGATCATAACAAACTGTGGCTGACTCTGAGAAGAATGGGAATCCCAGAACACCTGATTGTGCTAATGTGAAACCTATTCTTGGACCAAGAGGCAGTCGTCAGAAGAGAGCAAGGAAACACTGCATGGTTCAAAATTGGGAAGGGCGTGCGCCAGGGATGTGTCCTATCTCCATACCTTTTCAACCTGTATGCAGAACAGATTATCTGGGGGGGGGGGTGCGGGGAGCTGGGCTCTATGAGGAGAAATGTGGCGTCAGGATTGGTGGAAGATCTATCAACAATCTGTATTATATGCAGATGACACAACCCTGCTTGCTGAAACTGAGGAAGACCTGAAGCACCTGCTGCAGAGGGTCAAGGACAGCAGCCTACAATATGGATTGAGGCTCAATGTCAAGAAGAAAAAGATTCTCACCACTGGAGCAATCGGCAGCATCAGGATGGATGGTGAAGAGATTGAGATTGTTCACAGCTTTAGTTTGCTTAGCTCCACAGTCAACACTCTTGGCACCAGTAGCCAGGAAATTAAAAGGCATATTGCCATGGGAAAGTCTGCTGTTAGGGACCCCCCCAAAGTACTGAAGAAGAATGGTGTCTCTCTGGAGACTAAGGTGCATCTGATACAGACCATGGTCTTTGCAATCACTTGTTATGCATCAGATAGTTGGACAATGACCAAGGAGGATAGAAGGAGAATTGATGCCTTTGAGCTATGGTCCTGGAGAAGAGTATTCAGAGTACCATGGACTGCTAGAAAAACAAACAGCTTCATCCTGGAAAAGGTTAAACCCGGCAGCTCCTTGGAGGCAAGGATTCCAAGGCTCCATCTAACATACTTTGGACATGTTGTAAGGAGAGACCCGTCCTTGGAGAAGGACATCATGCTTGGGACGGTGGAGGAACAGCACAGGAGGGGAAGGCCCTCTATGAGGTGGATTGATTCAGTGACTGGGGGAATCAGGATGGGAGTGTCAGAAATAGTGTGTTTGGCACAGGACAAAGCAGAGTTTAGGGCTGTTGTACATAGGGTCACTATGAGTCGCAAGCGACTTGACGGCACATAACAACAACAACAACAACAACAACTAGCCGTCAATGGCTGAATGGATAATCAATCTCGGGTTCAGATATATAGCAGAATACTATGCAACACTAAAGAATAAGTATTCCTGAAATATCACATAGCATGGATAAATATGGCAGGCATGACAGTAAGCGAAATAAGTCACAAAAGGAAAGTTCTTGTATGAGTCCACTATTATAAAAAACTAAGGAAATGTTTATAGACAGAAACAGTCTTGGATGAGAAGGCAACTGTTGTTTTTATGTGCCATCAAGGTGTCTGTGTCTAACAGCAACATTACATACATTAACTCTGAACTCTGGCCTATCCTGAGTTGATCTCATCATCTCTGACAAACCTAATCCCATTATTCTAGTCACTGAGTCAATCCATCTCATTCTAGGTCTTCCTCTCCTGTGCTTTTCCTCCACTCTTCCATGTATGATGTCCTTTTCTAAAGATTAGTCCCTCCTGGCCCAAAGCACATGAGGCAGAGCTTCAAAACCCTTGCCTCCAGGGAACAGCTTCATGGCACCCTATCTCCAGGACAGACTTGTGTCTTCTCCTGGCAGTCCACATACGTTCAACACTCTTCTCCAGCAGCATAACTCAAACGCATCAAACCTTCTTGTGTTACCCTTACTGTCCAGCTCTCTAATGCAAAACAAGTATTTGTGACTACTAGTGCCAGTATCAGGTGCACCTTAAGTCTCTAGACTGATATTGTTGCTCTTCAGTACTCTAGATAGATCTCTGACAGCAGACTTCCCCAATGCATTTTGTCTTTTGATTTCCTGACTGCTGGTGCCAAGAGTGTTGACTGTGGAACCAAGCAAACTGAAGCTGTTAACAATCTCAATCTCTTCTCTATCTACCACAAAGTGGTCAATTTGCCCAGTGGTGAGAATCTTTGTTTTCTTGATGTTGAGCTTCAATCCATATTGAAAATTTCACTCGTTGACCTTCTGCAGCAAACGCTTCAGGTCTTCTTTAGTTTCAGTAAGCAAAATTGTGTCACTGCGTAACACAAATTGCCAGGAGTCTTCTTCCAATCCTGACGCCACATTCCTCCTCATAAAGTCCAGCCTCTATAATGATCTGTAGACTGAAAACTGAAAAGGTATGGAAAAAGGACGCATTCCTGACACACTCCCTTCCTGATTTTGAACCATGCAATGTTTTCATGCTCTGTTCAGAGGACTGCTTCCTGGTCTAAGAATAGATTTCACATGAACACAATTAAGCTTTCTGGGATTTCCATTCTCCTCAAGGTTAGCCACAATTTGTTGTGATCCACACAATCAAATGTCTTTGCATATTCAATGAAACAAAGACATTTCTCTGGTACTCTCTGCTTTTAGCCAAGATCCCCACGGTCTCTTCTAAACCCAGCTTGCACATCTGGCCATTCTCTGTTGTACTCTTCTAGTTGTTTTTGGATAATCTTCAACAGGATCTTGCTTGCATGTGATATTAGTGAAATTGTTTTATAATTTCCACACTCCATCAGGCCACCTTTTTTTGGAATGAGAATGAATAAATACTTATTTCTTCCAGTCAGTTGGCCAGGCACTTATCCTCCAGAGATCTTGGCACTATCTGAAGAGCAAGTCCAGGGCAGCATATGCTTGCTAAGATATGTCAATTCCTGGGGCCTTGATTCTTTCCAACTCCTTCAGAATAGCTTAAACTTCCTCCTTCACTTTTACCTCTTGGTTATTTGTTGTTTCACAAACGGAGGGAAAAAAATAAGTGAGAACAACTGTTAGTGGTTTACATTCACTTGAGACAAAATCCTAGTGGTCTTTTCCGAAAACATCAGCTATTGAAAACCCATAGAGAACTGTTCTATTGACATACATGTGGTAGTGATGAATCATAATTGATTTGACAGTAATTATGTTATGTATATAAAACAAGCAAACACACTGGTATTATGGGACCTATTCAAAATTCAACCCTCCTAAATCTCTCCACTTCAAGCTCTTTAACTTTGCTCTTTATTGTTAACGGTACTTCCTGTTAAGACTTATTGATCTCATGGGTATCTGCTAGCAGAAGTTTGCTAAGTTGTTCTTAAGATAATTTTAAGAATTGACACTAAGATTCAAAATGCTCAGAAAAAAGTATTGAATGAATGAAACACCACAGTATAGTATACACTGAATTTCTCTTGTAATAAGAATTCAAAACCAATGGAGAGTGATAGAAGTCAGAATAGTAACAGAGACAGTGGTCTGAAGGGTCTTTCTGAGGTACCTAACAGCAGGATTTCCTGATCTGAGTGGTGATGAAATAAGTGTTTCACTTCATGAAAATTCACTCGTTGTATATCCATTATCTGTGCATACTGAATACTCTGGGAAGGAGGTGGGAGGAAAAGGGCAGGTCAGAGAGATTATTCAGAAGACCCCCCCCCCCACAGCAAACTGTCAGAACTTATCATACTACAAGAAAGGCATGACTGGTTCTATAAACACAAAATAAATCTCAAAATATGCCTAGAGACAGATCCATTAGTCATCTCTTTTAGTCTATCTGTGACTCGCAGAAATAATTTTTCTTTGTAGAAGTACAGAGTTTACTGCTATAGAGGTTACTTCTGAAGTATCAGTTAAAACACTACCTAGGTTCAATTCTAATTAACTACATGGAAGGTACCCCCCATTCCAGGACATGTGACCTACAGATTAAACTTAGTACTTTCAGAGTACTTAGTATTTTCAGAGTAACTACAAAATAATAATACAATTTTAAACTTAAAAATGGCTTCTTCAAAACCTCTACTTTTTACCACATCTGCCCAAAACCTAAAAACAAGCCTGGGAGCCTTCATATCACTTGAATGAATATTTTGTTTATAGTGAGCAATTTTACTTAATTTATGACTTTACTTTTTCTTAACTGATTTTCCAGCAGCAAACAAAGCCCAAAAGAAAACAACATAAGCTTTTATAACTTGACTCATCGCTGTCCAGTAGGAAGTGACCCACAGCTGCTCCTCAGGTTTTCAGAAGTTATAATGGCAGGGAAGGATATTACCCACATTTGCTGGTGGATTTGAATTGCCAGAGGCATTATCTTTGGATCAATTATCAGAGTTAACTCCCTACCAGAGCATCCTAAGGTTTTGTAATAGTTCACAACAAATAAATTCTGCCTATAATCAGAAAAGAGGAAAGGGGGAAAAAAATAGATGAACGGGAACTTAAGAATCAAATCCCTTGTACATAAAAAAAATTTCTCCAATAGGGTAAAAAAGGAAAGTCACAGACTGTGAAAAAATATTTGGTAATGACATATCTGATAAAGGACTCATACCTAAAATTTATAGAATACTCCAGCACATCAACAAGAAAAAGGTAAACAACCCAACTGCAAAATTGGCACAGGATATTAATAAACACTTCATTAAAGAAGACATTCAAACAGCAAATAAACACATTAAGAAATGTTCAAAATCCCTAGCTATCAGAGAGATGCAAATAAAAACAACTATATATCATCTCATCCCAGCAACAATAGCAAAGTTCAACAGAGCAGCAAACAACAAATGATGGTTAGGTTATGGAGAAATTGGAACTGTTATTCACTGCTGGTGGGAGTGTAAAGTGGGACAAACATGGGAAGGTGACTTGACGTTTTCTCAAAAAGTTGCAAACAGAAATACCAGTTGACCCAGCAATTGCACTGTTATTACCCTAAAGAAACCAGAACTGCCACCCAAACAGAGGTATGCACAACCAAGTTTATTGCTGTCTTATACACAGTATCAATGAGATGGAAGCAATCCATGGGCCCATCAACAAATAAATGAAAAAACGATGGTATAGTCACACAATGGTACTATGCAGCACTGAAAAAATACACACTCTGGGTGACCCTGAGGACATTATGCTGAGCAAAATGTCTCAGTCTCAAAAGGATAAATACTGCATAACGCCACTGTTATAAAGCATGAGGGATTGGAGAAGAATAGGAAAAGAGTGGGTAGATAATGAACACTGTACTGGAACACATAAGGGAAAGAAGAGTTTAAAAGGAATATGATTAGGCTTTACTTATAAGACAAAGGTCCAGAATAAGAAGTACATTGCACGGAGAACTGGGGGAGAGAGAAGGGAATAAATTGCATAATGAATATTTTTTTAAAAAGAAAGTGAACTGGGGGAGGGGAAAGAGGAAAATATATAACAAGGAATGAATGAAAATACAACTTTTCTGAAAACTTTTATTAAAATTGCCATTAAAATAATTTTTTAAAAAATTCTGCATGGCAATTATAGTGAAAAAGCTATATAATAACCAAAGGAAATCTACAAGAGGGAGAGGAAGAGGCTTCTATCAAGTTTTCAGGAGCCACAGAGGTATAAAAGTGCTCAGCTACTATTATTCTGCAGGAGAAAGATGGAACAGTCTGCTCTGCTCACAGCCTCAAAAACACTGTGGAAAGCATTGTGGCGCTTTCTCAAAAAGTTGCAAATAAAGATACCATTTGACCCAGCAATTCCACTACTGGGAATATACCCTAAAGAGACCATAAATGACATCCAAGTAGATATATGTATACCCATGTTTATCGCGGCTTTGTTTACAATAGCAAGGAGTTGGAAGCAACCTAAATGCCCATCAACAAACGAATGGGTAGAGAAGCTGTGGTATATTCACAAAATGGAATACTATGCTGCATTGAAGAACAAGGAACTCATGCAATATTATTAAAAATGGGTGACCCTGGAGGACATTATGCTGAGTGAGGTATCTCAGTCACAAAGGGACAAATGCTATATGGTGCCACTGTTGTAGAATGAGGCTGGCATTGGGGTGGGGGTAAGACTGAGAAAAACTGGATGAAATATGTTTACGGTATTGAAGTCTATGGGGGAGAGAATAGTCTAAAATAATTATATTTTAGGGCATTATTTTTATCGTAGGAGTATGCAATGAGGGTTGCAGAGTGGATTATATTTGGGGGTAGATGGTGGGGTTTGGGGAGGTGCGGGGGGTGGGTGGACCAATGACGGGGTTTTACTTTTCAAGGAGAGGAGCAAACGGGGGGGGGGGGGGTGTGCGGGGAGGAGGGTGCAACAATGAATGAATGGAATTCCAAAATCTCTGTAGATGTTCATTGAAATGAAAAATAAACAACCTAAATTTTAAAAAAACAAAAACACCTTGAAGCAGCTCTACTCTGTCTCATGGGGTCTGAGTCAGAGATGATCACACAATAGAGGATTTTGGTTTTGTAATTAAGTTTTTAGGTACTCTTATCAGGTTGGCAAACTTTACTGAAGGGTAGGTAGATGGTTAACTGCTTAGAATGTCTGCTTGAGTTCTTTGGTACTTTTTTTCATTGTGGGCAGAAAAGTATGGTTTACCAACGCATTTCTCTGTGAAACAATGATTGATTTGGATATACTACTATTCTTCAAATAAATTCTGGAATTTAAGGGTACTTTTAGAAACTTCACTCATGTGACTGTTGATACATGAATGTGTAAAGACAAAGTATTTTTAAAATTTTATAATAAAAACTCAAGATCAAGTAATTCATTTTTTCTATTTAAGCTTCTTACTCATAAAAATGAAGACTGTTCTCAGCACTCACAGGCTAAGTCAGAGGCAGTAAGCTTCCCTTCAATAGTGCTGACATCTCAATTCTGCTCTTACCAGCTAGAAACTTTACCATTCATGCCCTGGCTGATTCTCTTCTAAGCTGAATTTCCTTAAATAACATTTCTGCAGAATATCTTTGTTCCCATTCCAAAGAAAGGTGACCAAACAGAGTGTGGAAATTATTGAACAGTATCATTAATATCACATGCAAGCAAGATTCTGCTGAAAATTATCCAAAAACTTTTGGAACAATATGTCAATAGAGAACTGTAAGATGTGGAGGTTGGATTTGGAAGAGGTTGTGGTACTAGGAATATTATAGCTAATTTTAGATGGATCTTAGCAGAAAGCAAGAGAGTACCAGAAGAATGTCTATCTGTGCTTCATTGACTATGCAAAGGTGTTTGACTCTGTGGATCACAACAAGCTATGGAGGACTCTGAGAAGAATGGGAATCCCAGAACGTCTGACTGTGCTAATGCAAAACCTATACTTGGAATACGAGGCAGTTGTCAGAACACAGCAGGGAGACAATGGATGGTTCAAAATCAAGAAGGGGGCCCCCCATCAGGGGTGTATTTTGTCTCCATACCTTTTCAATCTGTATGCAGAACAGATCACGTGAGACGCTGGATTGTATGAGGAGGAATGTGGCATCAGGATTGGTGGACGAATCATCAACAACCTGTGTTATGCGGATGACACAACCCTGCTTGATGAAACTGAGGAGGACCTGAAGCACTTGCTGCAGAAAGTTAAGGACTGTAACCTTAATATGGATTGAAGCTCAACATCAAGAAAATAAAGATTCTCACCACTGAGCCAATTGGCAGCATCAATATGGATGGTGAAGAGAGTGAGATAGTTAACAATTTTAGTTTACTTGGTTTCACAGTCAACACTCTTGGTAACAGCAGCCAGGAAATCAGGAGACGAACTGCACTGGGAAAGTCAGCTGTGAGGGACCTCTCAAGAGTACTGAAGAGCAACGACGCCAGGCTGGAGACTAAGGTGCACCTGATCCAGGCTATATAGTCTTTGCAATTACATCTTACTCACTGGAGAGTTGGACAGTGAATAGGGTTGACAGAAAGAGAATTGATGCCTTTGAGCTGTGGTGCTGGAGAACAGTGTTGATTATATATGGAGTGCTAGGAGAACAAACAGGTTTGTCCTGGAGGGTGTGAAGCCAGAATGTTCCCTGGAGTCAAGGATTCTGAGGCTTTTTCTGACATGCTTTGGGCATGTTGCAAGGAAGGACTGGTCCTTGGAGAGGGACATCATGTTTGGGAGAGTGGAGGGACGGTGCAGGAGAGGAAGACCATCGATCAGATGGATCGATTCTGTGAGTGGAGTGGGAGGAATGAATGTGTTTGAGACAGCAAGGTTGGTACAGGATAAAATGACGTTTAAGGCTCTTGTACATAGGGTTGCTATGAGTTGCAAGCAACTCGATGGCACATAACAACAACAATAATTTATTGGAAAACCTTGAACCCTGAGTTTAAAAACTCAGATTTTCTTTTTTTTTCTTCTATTTTAGAAAGGTAATCTTGGACATAGACCACATATTACCTAACAGCACTTGCTGTACTCAGGAATAAAGCACTATAATGGCTATTTCTGCAGCAAAATGTATGACTGATCATTCCAAGTTTGATAGAGATTGTAAACAGTCTCATATCATCATATGAATGTTTAGGTGAGTCAGGTTTTGCTGCAGTTTCCTTAAAAATACTTTTGAGAACGTCTAGATTTCAGGGCAGTGGTAAAATGGCTATAAAGTCATATCCAATTTCAGCACAGGTACTAGAGGCCCAACATGAGGTTTTCAACAAATACTTACAAATCACCTAACATATACCAGGGAAGTTTGGGGTGGCCTCATGGTAAGAAGTGCAGCAATCCCAAAGGCACATAGTCCAAATCCAACAGCTGTTCCATAGAAGAAGGATGGGAAATCTCCTCGTGTGATTTATTGCCTTTGAAAATCCACTGGAGGGCCAGTCATGGGTCAGTTCTGACTCACTGGCACACAGTAACAATAATGTGTACCAAGAGAACAAATAGGTCACCTTGGAAAGTGAAATCAGAGTGCTCCTTGGAAGCAAGGATGGTGAAACTTCATTGCATATACATACTTTAGACATGTTGCTAGGAGCAGCCAGTCCTTGGAGAAGGACACCACACTTGGAAAGGTGGAGCGTCAGCATAAGTAAAAAAGATCCTTGACAAATAGATTGACACAGATACTACAGAAATGGACTCAAGTATGTCAGAGATGTCAAAGAGGCACAGGAAAGGGCAAGTTTCAGATCCATTGTGTGGGGTTGCTATGGGTCTTACTGGACTTAACAGCACCTAACAAAAATAGCAACAAGTTCTGGGGAACTCCGATGCCCTAGTGTTAAAACCTGCACCACCAACCCAAAGGTACATGGTTTGAACAGACCAGCTTCTCTGAAGAAGAAAGAAAAGATGGGTAATCCCCTTCAATGTGATTTAGTCGGCTAGGAGTTCCCACTCGACAGCACATAACATCAACAAGGTATATACTAGGTTTAGTAAAATAATGGCGAACATAAAGCAAATTCTGACCTGAAGAAATCTGTACATCTCGTCTGTTCTGTGCCAGGACAAGCTATGAGAGCATCATGAAAGAAGTCTCTGAGAAGGGATGGCAGAGGACAATCCAGGCAGGGCAATCTGAAAGTCTTCAGGATGTGCATGGGTACTGAAAAAATGAACCCTTCCTACTTAAAATTCTAAATGAATCTTCAAATGATGGTAATAATTCCATCATTTTTGCATACTTATTTCCTTCCTTCCTTCCTCCCTCCCTCCTTCCTTCCTTCCTTCTCCCCCCTTTTTTCCCTTTTAGCACAACAATGTGCTTCAAAAAAAGAATCTGGTATTTTAAATTTAAACAATGAATGAATAAAAGGAAGTGGTGTCATCATGGGCCAACAGGTAGAAATGCAAAATATCTCAGAACCACTCTGATTAAACATCTGAGATGGTAGACAGTGGTAAGAGGTTCTCTCCCATTCCTAGGCCATTTCTTGGGTTTTAAGCTTTTGCTTTCACTCCACACATCTGTAAGAACATCAGACCCACCACTCACCACTCTTGTATGAGTGTGCAAGTCATTAATCTGGGCTATAGGTAAAAATGCAAAAAGCCTTACTCTCATAATTTTTTGGCTCAAGAGTCCTCCTCTTGGTCTCTCTTCTCAGTCAGCATGTTCTTGAGGAGCCATCTCAGAAATCATGGTCATCTCATGGCCTTGATTCTGCAAAGCTGAGCGTTCTGTCCATTTGTATCCCACAACTTGCCTGCCTACCCCCAATTTCCACTTAGGATGCATCCTCTCTCCATGCCTTTTCAATCTATATACAGAACAGACTATCCGGAGGCTGGACTCTATGAGGAGAAATGTAGCATCAGGATCACACTAGGAAAGGCAGAGTCGTGCGGGGGGGGGGGGGGGGGGGGGGGGAAAGACTCTCAAGGAGATGGACTGACACTGCAATAATGGGTTAGGCATAACAGAGACTGGGACATGGTGCAGGATCATACAGGGTTTGGTTCTGTTGTACAGCGGACTGTTATGAGTCAGAACTGTTTTGACAACATTTATTAATGATTTTGTCTTGCTTGGATCTACAATCAACACCCTTAGTACCAGAGTCAGGAGATAAGGAGACATACTGTTTTGGGCAAATCTGCTGTCACGGATCTCGCCAAAATTCTGACAAACAGTGATGTCAGTTTGAAGACTAAAGGACACGTAATTCAAGCCATGGTCTTTTCAATTACATGCTATGCATCTGAGAGCCATACGATGAATAAGAATGACACAATAGTAATCCATGCCTTTGAGTTGTGGTGTTGGAGAAGAGCATAGAATATTCCATGGACTGTCAAAAGAATGAACAGGGATGTCTTGTAAAAGGTGTGGCTAGTGTGCTCCTTGGGGGCAAAGATGTCAAAGCTTCATCTCTCGTATTGTGGACTTGTTGCTAGAAGAGGCTATTCATTGGAAAAAGACACACTTGTTAAGGGTGGAGGGTCACAAAAGAGAGGAAGACTTATCAAAATGGATTGACACAGTGGCTACAGCAATGAGTTCAAATGTATCAAATATAGTAAGGATGGTTCAGGATAGAAAAAAGATTAAGTCTGTTGTCCACAGGGACACTATGAGTCAATTTGATGGCACATAACAACAATAACAGTAACAACATGCCCAGGCACTGACAAGTCACCTGTCCTCATGGAGCTTATATTTTTTGTATAGGAAAAGATAGACAAAATACAGTATATAAGGGTGGAGGGAAAGCACAAGAGAAGATCCTGGATGAGATAGATGGACTTAGTGACTGGTGTAATGGGGGTAGGTGTTTTGGAGACAAGGAAACTGGCTCAAGATGGAGCAGAGTTCAGAGTTGTTGTATATAGGGTCACTATGAGTCAAAAGCAACTCTATGGCACATAACAACAACGTTTTTGTTATGTAATGCGATTCTGGGGCTTCGTCTGACATACTTTGGACATGCTGTAAGGAGAGACAGGTCCTTGGAGAAAGACATCATGCTTGGTAGGGTAGAGGGACAGCGCAGGAGGGGAAGACCCTCTATGAGGTGGACTGATTCAGTGACTGGGGTAATCGGGATGGGTGTGTCAGAGGCAATGCGATTGGCACAGGATAGAGCAGGGTTTAGGGCTGTTGTACACAGCGTCGCTATGATTCGCAAACGACTTGACGGCACATAACAACAACAACAACAAATGTCGAGTATGACCTATAGCAACCCTATGAACAACAGATCTGAGCTCTGTCCTATTTTGTGCCATCCTCATATTATGACATACCTGAGCCCAATGTTGCAGTCACTTTGTCAATACATCTTGTTAAGGGTCTTCCTCTTTTACTGATCCTCTACCTTTCCAAACATGATATCCTTGCCAAGGAAAAGCTTCTCCTAGCAACATGCTCAAAATAGGTGACACGAAGTTTTGCTGTCTTTGTCTTCAAGGAGCACTCTAGCTACACTTTTTCTCAAACATGTTTGTTCTCTTGGCAATCCAAGGGATATTTAAGACTCTTCTGTAACACAACTCAAAGGCATGAATTCTTCTTCTGTCATCTTTATTCATTATCCAGCTCTCAGAAGCACATAGTAGGTAATTGAAAAGACAGTGGTCTGAATTAGGTGCACCTTACTATTAAAATTAACATCATTGTCCCTGACCACAGAAATTCTCAATGCAGTATGTCTTTTGAATACTTGACTGCTGATACCAAAGGTGTCACTTAACTTCTCTGTCTTTTCTCCATCTTTCCTAATGCTGCTTCTTGTTTCAGTGGTGAGGATTTTTGTCTTCTTGATGTTGAGATGTAATCCATATTGAAAGATTCAATATCCTTCTAAGGGAGCTCTGATGGCCTAGTAGGCAGGGAATTGCTCTGAGAACTCAAAGGTGGTGGTTCAAATCCAATAGCTTCACTTTAGGAAAAGATGGGCAATCTTTTTCCAGGCAATTTAGTGTCTGAAAAATCCTCCAGAGGTGAGTTGGTTCTGACTTGATGACACATAACAACAATAACAATATATTTTAAGATTGATGCTAAAAGGTAAAACTGCAAGGTGGACAAAAAATTGCTTAGAGTAGAGGGTGTTTATGTGTTCAAGAGTATTTAGGGAGGGTCTCACTGAAAGGTGACAATGTTCTTTTTGTGTGCCATCAAGTTGGAACCAACTCATAGCTGACCCTCCAATGGGTTTTCAGGCCAGTAAATTATGAGAGGAAACTGTCCATCCTCTTCCCTTGGAACAGAATGCAGTGCAGCATCTTACCACTAAGCCATCAAAGCTTCCTGAAAAGTTGACAATCAGAACCACATATACTGAATAACTGGAACTTTAAGTCCTGGCTTTTTCTTGCTTTTCACTAATTCTATTTGTTCTTAGCTAGACTGTCTGATAATTAATGTACAATATTCACATTTACCCTGTGTCAAATGAAAACAACACCTTGCCATTGAGTCTAAATTGAATCATAGTTGATCCTTCAGCTGGTTTTTAGAGGCTGTAAATCACATGGGAGGAGATTGTCCATCTTTCTCTCATGGATACTGATGGATTTTGACCACTAGAGAGGCACTGCTTTTGAATTAGAAGTGCAATTCCCAATGGATTGTGCCATGAGAACAGAAGGAATTTAAAGCTGCTATCACTCACTCATGCTGTGAAGTTGGAAATGACACATAGCTGACCCTCATGCAGGTTTTCACAGGTTATAAATTGCATAGAAGGATGCCCATTTTCCTCTTGAGGAGTGGCTGGTGGATCTGAACCACATGTCTTTGGGTTGTCAGTACAACCTCTTACCTACTATGCCAGCAGAGCTCCCTGGTAGAAGTGATGTACCTGATAAAAGTCTGAAATGGCTGGCCTCAGTTCTGGTTTTGACTTTCTTTTGTTCGTTATGATTTCATTCTAGCAACTCCTATCTAGTCCAGGTTTAATGTAGTTTAGTAAATGTTTCTCCTTTGTGTAAAAGTTAATAATGTAGAAACACATTTTCCTCCGTGGCCACCGCTAGCCCCCTAGTTAGCTTTTCTCTTTGAAAAAAAAAAATTATTTCACCACTATACAATTCATCCCACCCCAGTCCACTTTACTATGCATTTCTTTTTCTGGAATCTTGTCATGAAAATAATACCTAATCATATATTCCCTTTAAACAGTTCTCTTCCTCATGTTTCAATGCAGTGTACATTATTTACCCCTATTTTCTTAGGCTTCCCCCAACTCCGATGTCAGTTCCATTTTAAAACAGTAGTACTATGCAGTATTTGCCTTTTGTGACTGAGATATTTTACTCAGTATAATATCCTCCAGGGTTACCTATTTTGTATAATATTTCAACAATGAATGAATGGGGGGAAATTAAATGGGAAGAATATGCTATAAAAAATTAAAAAGAAAAATATTTTTAAAAAATAATTTGCTGGAAGCAGAAGGATGTGTATGTGCAGGAGGGATTAATTATCTGGCTGGTGGGTGGGGAGGTGAGGGAAATTGAAAGAATTTGTTCAAATTTTGTAAATAAACTAGTTGAAAAAAAATGTAGAAACAATGTGTCTAAGAGGAGACCCTGGGAGGGTTCATATATAAATCTCGTATTTATATACTCAAAAGAAAAATTCTTCTTGAGCAGATTGTTGCTAAAGAAGGAATGTCTGGTGATTATGAAGTAAGGACCTGGTAACTCCCTCTCTTACCATATGCTTTGCAATTACCAATCTGTATCTAATCTAAGCAACATCAAGTCAGTCATGCCTTATAAATCCCCAGTTCAGGATCCTGTTTTGTGATTAATTAAACATTTTAACTATCAAATAGTGTATGCCAACTTCTTTGTTCTGTCTTCTAAAATGTATCTACATCTGCAAAAGAGAAAAAAGTCATGTGGGGATGGCCCTATTTGAGCTTTCTTAACTCTAGAAGCTGTGGTATATTCGCACAATGGAATACTATGCTGCATTAAAAAACAAGGAACTCATGCAATATTATTCAAAATGGTTGACTCTGGAGAACAT
>NW_006400242.1:501264-503161 GCF_000299155.1 Elephantulus edwardii | reverse complement strand
AGAACAAACTGGGAGGAGGGTAGAGAGAATAGTGCAACAATGAATGAATGGAAACCCAAAATCTCTGTAAATGTTTATGAAAATTAATAAAATATAATTTAAAAAAATAAAATGGGAAATTGCCCCATCAACAACAGAAAATCAATTCCCAGGAGATCAGACATGTCCTCCACATTACCACACCTCTTTCTTTTCATCTTAACATCAATCTTACTGCTTTACTGGGTCCAAAATTTGTTGCAATAGCTCACAGAATACACAGAATATTAGGGAAGGCAAAAGGCTATCATCAGGGTACAATCACTTATTCAGGACATCTTCCATAATGTATTCAAAGTCTCCTCAGTGTTGAACTTCATAACTTTAGGCTCTGAGTACTGCCAATTATGGTTCTCCACCCCCTATTCCCACGCCAAGTCCTCCAACAAACTTGGGTAAAAGTCTCTTAGCTCTGGTTCTGTGGTATAGCAGTTCCAAGGCCAGCTCCATCTCATGTCAGGGCTATAGTTCTCTGCTGCTGACTTCTATTGCTGCTGCTCCCATAGGTCTTGGTCTGGCTGATGCAAAAACCTCTGGCTCAAGGATGTGCTACACTCTCTTGCTACTTCTTTGCTGGTTTTGAGATTCTCAAATTCTGCTTCAGGATCCATGAAATTTAAGGTGGGACTAGTCAATCAATCCTCTTGTGGATAGGCTCATGCACCCTAGTCATATTCCTGCCTATCCACATGGCAAAGTCAGAATCAATAGTGAGGAAAGCCATTTGGTACAATAAATGCTTACCACCACATCTTTACCGTTGTGAAGGCTGGATTTCACATGGTAGAGTTCAGTCTCTTCCAAGCTTAAGCTACCTTTTATTGTAAAGAAATTATTTATGCCTCACGCAGAGTTTACACTGTTAGTCAACCATATTTCTTCAGAGTTGTCAGCAAGATTCAAAAGCTTCTTCAACATATCCCAAAAGTCATGGGCTCTGAGCTACAGTGGCAAAGATAAGTCTACTTGAGCCTACTTGTTTCCTTGAATTTTCAGTTTCCTCAAGCCAAATCCTTTCAAACAGAGGTTCTGTTGTCGCAATGAAAGCTTTTGTTGTTGTTGTGTACAGTCTAGTTGGATCCGACTGGCACAGGAAAAGATTGCCCTTCCTTCTCCAGCACAGCCTCTAGTGGATTCAAACTGCCTGTCTTTAGGATTGCAATTCAGCTTCTTGCCACTAGGCCATCAGAGCTTCCTAAAAGTCATATTCCTGCTGGTTAAGAGAGACAACCTTTGATCCATTTCTTACACCTTTGTAGTTGTTGTATACTTTCACATCAGAATTAACCCCTTGCTGATCCTCCAGAGGGTTTTCAAAGGCAGTAAATCTTAAGAGGAGGAGGTTGTTCATTCTTTTCCGGAGGAGTAGTCAGAGGATTTGAACTGCTTGATTTTAGGATTGCAGCACAGCTTCTTGACACTAGGCCACCAGAGCTCCCTACAAAGAAGACTTTTGCAAAACTTAGCATTCATCTTTTTGGTTTGCTTTCAATTTCTGCTTAACTTCTGAATGTGCTAGTCTTCTGTGGTTCATGAAATCTACTGATCAGGCTTATGGCCGAACTATCCTTCTAATGCATCATAACATTTGAATATACTTGTCAATTTCTTAGTAAAAAGGGAAGTGATATGTTCAAAGCTACCACAGAATCCCTCTTAGGGATTCCTGCTGCTTATGAGGTTAACATTATGGGTGTGAATCAGTTTTGATTATATTTGCTAAGGGGGATTTAGAAGATCTATTGTTGATTCTGCGCAAAGCAGAATATTAAATGATCCAGGAAGTATTAAAAGAAGATGGAAGGAATATACTGAGTCATTATATAGAAAGGAATTGGCAGATACAGAGGAATTTAAA
>NW_006400242.1:492119-499869 GCF_000299155.1 Elephantulus edwardii | reverse complement strand
ATGGATTGATTCGGTGACTGGGGTAATCGGGATGGGTGTGTCAGAGGCGGTGCGGTTGGCGCAGGATAGAGCAGGGTTTAGGGCTGTTGTGCATAGGTTCGCTATGAGTCGGAAACGACTTGATGGCACATAACAACAACAACATTGTTGATTCTAGTTGAATTAAAGTAAGTTAAACATTTCCGTTTAGCAAATTAAAAGCTAGGGTCTCTTAAATAAAAGAAACTCAAGAGGAAGCATTTAAAAATTGATACATGGAGGCTTCTACAAGACATCAAAATGACAAATTCACAGCCTCACAAGACACTGATTTGAAACCTATCAAGCAAATTAAACAGTTACAACATCAGAACTATACAAACTCACTGTTTACTTCTCTAATAAAAGTCCTTCTGCTTCTTCCTGCACTTCTGGCAACCACGTCCCTTTAGTCTGCTTTACTGTACTATCTCTCTGAGAAAACCTTATTTCAACATATACAAAATTATTATTACAAACTAAAGGAACTTCAGATGATGAAAAATCAATTTCTGAAATTCTTTCCCTAAGTTAGAAATCTGGAGGAGCTTAAATCAGCCCTTTACAATTTACTCTGCTACCAGACAAGAATGTCCAGAGTTACCACTTCTATTCAATACTGATTTGGAAGTACTTGCTATGGCAATACAAGAGAAGGAAATAAAAGGTACCTAGATCAGCAAAGAGATGGTGGAACTATTGCTAACAATAAAACTATTAGAGGTATCAATTTAATAGGGTGGCAGGATATAAGATTCAAAAATCATTGGGATTCCTCTACAGCAACAAAGAGGATCCAGGGAAGGAAACCAGAAAATCAATATCATTTCTAATAGCCAACTACAAATTCAGATGTTTGGGAATGATCCTAACTAGAGACATAGAAGATCTGAGCAAAGAAAACAACAGAACATTTTTTGACATACAATATAAGACCCAAATAAATGGAAAAATGTACCCTGTTCATGGATGTTGTTGTGGTTATTTGCCACTGAGTGGCCTGCGACTCATAGTGACCCCAATGTATAATAGCTCGAAGTCTGCCCTGTCCTGAGCCAATGTCACTGACTTTGACACTCCTATCCCATTTCCCCAGTCACCACATCAAGCCATCTCATCCACAGTCTTCCTCTCCTGCGCTGTCCCACCATCTTCCCAAGGATGATGTCTTTCTCCAAGGATGGGAATACTTATTATTGTGAAAATGACAATCTTACAAAAAGCAGTCTATATATTCAATGCAATCCAAATCCAGATACCAAGTTAATTTTTCAAGGAGATCGAGAGTGAAATTGTTAAGTTTACTTGGAGAAGAAAGAGACTCCGAATAAGTAAAGCCTCTGAAAAACATAAACGAAGTGGGAAGCATAGCTCTCCCTGACCTCAAAACCTACTACACAGCGGTAGTAACCAAAACATGGTACTGGTACAAGGACAGGCACACATAGCAATGGCACAGAATCAAGAACGCAGAAATGGACCTCTCTATCTATGGTCTATTTCAGGGTTCTCAATTCTGTTTTATTGGTCTATGTGCCTGTCATTGTACCAGTACCGTGCTGTTTTCTTTATCCTTGCTGTGTAGTATGTTTTGAGGTGAAACAGTGCTACGCCTACAAACTCATTTTTGTTTCTCAGAAGTGTTTTGCTTACTCAGGGTCTTTTGTCTCTCCAACTAAATATGATAATTTCCTTTTCAATCTCCTTGAAAACTGAACACTTCCAGAGTCATTCTATGAAGCAAGCATTAAGTATTAAGAAAACCAGGCAAAGATAGTACTAAGAAAGAAATCAATCTACAGATTAGTATCTCTGATGAATATAGATGCAAAAATCCTTAACAAAATCCTAGCCAATAGAATCCAAAAGCACATTTAAAAAAAAATTTCACCACGAATAAATAGGATTCATAACAGGTATGCAGGGATGGTTCAACATAAGAAAAACAATCAATGTAATTCACTAAATTGTGTTGTTTGTTGTTTTGTGCCATCCAGTTGCTTGCAACTCATAGCAACCCTATGTATAAAAGCCCTAAATGCTGCTCTATCCTGTGCCAACCTCTCATCTCAAACACATTCATTTCTACCACCCCAATCACAGAAGCAATCAATCTAATCAAGGGTCTTCCTCTCCTGCGCCATCCCTCCTCTTCCAAACGTGATGTCTCTCTACAAGGACCAGTTCCTCCTTGCAACATGGCCAAAGAATGTCAGACGAAGCTTCAGAATCCTTGCCTCTAAGGAGCAGCCCGGATTCAGCTGTTTGTTCTCCTAGCAGTCCATGGTATATTCAGGACTCTTCTCCAGCACCACAGCTCAAAGGCATCAGTTCTTTTCCTATCATCCCTAGTCACTGTTGAACTCTCCAATGCATAGCAAGTAACTGCAAAGACTATAGCCTGGATCAGGCACACCTTAGTCTCCAGCTTGATGTCATTGCTCTTAAATACGCTTCAGTGGTCCCTCACAGCTCACTTTCCCAATGCAATTCATCTCTTGATTTTCTGGCTGCTGTTACCAAGAGGTTACTGTGGAGACAAGGAAATTAAAACTGTTAACTATCTCAATCTTTTCACCATCCATACTGATGCTGCCAATTGGCCCAGTGGTGAGAATCTTTGTTTTCTTGATGTTGAGCTTCAATCCATATTAAGGCTGCAGTCCTTGACCTTCTGCAGCAAGCATTTCAGGTCCTCCTAAGTTTCAGCAAGCAGGGTTGTGTTATCTGTATAACGCAGGTTGCTGATGACTCTTCTACCAATTTTACCTCCTCTTTGCCAATTTGGATACCTCTTATTTCCTTCTCTTATCTCACTGCTATTGCTGAAACTTCCAATACAATATTGAATAAGAGAGGTGATAATGGGCATCCTTGCCTAGTTCCTATTCTTAAAGGAAATGCCTTGCTTTAACCTCTCTCCATTGAGAAAAATGTTGGCACTTGGGTTTGTGTATATGCTTTTTACTATGTTGAAGAAATTCCCCTCTAATCCTATTTTGTTGAGTGTTTTAATTAGGAAAGGGTGTTAGATTTTATTAAAGGTCTTTTCCGCAAAAATTGATAGGATTATGTGGTTCTTTGTCTTTGCTTTCTTCATGTGATTAATTGCATTGATTGTTTTTCTTATGTTTTTCTTACATTGTATACCTGTTATGAATGCCACTTGGTCATGTGAAAAATGTCTTTGATATGTCATTGGATTCTACTGGCCAGTATTTTATTAAAGATTTTTCGATCTATGCTCATAAGAGATATAGGCCTTTAGTTTTCTATTTTCGTGGTGTCCTTTCCTGACTTTGATATCAATATATGTTTGCTTCATAGAATGAGTCTGGGAGGATTCCATCTTTTTCTATTTTCTGCAACAGTTTATGTTGAATTGGTGATAGTTTTCTCAATGTTTGATAAAATTCACTTGCAAAACCATCTGGCCCAGGGCTTTTTTTTGGCTGGAAGTTATTTTATTACCTTTTCAATTTCTTCTTTTGTAATGCATCTGTTCAGGTGTTCAACTGTGGTTTTTGTCAATTTAGGTAAGTTGTGTTTTTCTAAGCATTTGTCCATTTCCTCTAAGTTTTCATATTTGTTTCAGTATAGTTTTTCATTACATTCTAATGTTAGCCATTTTGTTTCTGTTTGGATGTTGCCTAATTCATCTCTGATTAGGATTATTTGTGTGTTTTCCTTCTTTGCTTTTCTAGTGGTTTGTCAATTTTATTGACCTGTCCAAAGAATCAACTCCTAGTTTTGTTGATGGTTTCAGTTGTTTTTCAGTTTTCTATTTCATTTATTTCTGCTCTAATTTTTATAATTTCAGTTTTTTTAGAGGGTGTTAGGTTTTCTTGCTGTTCTTTCTAAATTTGTTGGAGACTTTGGGTTACAGAGTCAATGATCATTTTCCCTTGCCTTTTGATGTGCTTATTGCTATAAACTGACCTGTGATTACAGCTTTGGTTGTTTTTCCAAGTTTTTTTAGAGTGGTGTATTCACTGTCATTTGTTTCAAGAAACTTTTTAATTTCATCTTATTTCTTCTAGTACCCAGTCATGTTCAAGAAAGGTGTTGTTTAACTTCCAGATGTATGGCTTTATTCTTCTTTATCCTTTTGTTATTAATTTTTACCTTTGTACCATTGTGGTCTTAAATGCTCTGTATTATTTCTATGTTTTTTAATTTATTGATGCTTGCTTTGTGACCTAAAATGTGATCTATTCTGGAGAACGTTCCATGCACATTGGAGAAGAAGGTAAACTCTCCATTTTTGGGGGGGTGCATTAGCCTATGTGATCAAGCTGGTTTATTGTGTGCTTTAATTCTTCAGTATCTTTGTTACGTTTCTTTCTGGTAGTTCTATCTTTTCTTGAGAGTGGTGTACTGAAATCTCCAAGTACTATTGTAGTGTTGTCTATTTTTTCCCCCCAGTTTTGTTCAGGTTTGTTTTATATATTTCATTTGGTGCATAGATATTTATTATTCTTATATCCTCTTGTTCTACTGACCCTCTATGCATTATGTAGTGACCTACCTTGTCTGTTGTAATGGTTTTTGCATTGAAATGAGATGAGTATCGCTGCTCTTGCTTTTTTCTGGTTACCATTTGCTTGGTATATTTTCCCCCCCACCCTTTTATTTTTAGTCTTTCTTTTTCAGGTTTGTCTCTTATAGACAACATTTTGATGGATTTTGCTTTTTTATCCAATCTGCTACTCTTTTTCTCTTCAGTAATGCATTTAAACCATTCACATTCAGTGTGAGTACTATAAGGTTTTATTGCTATCATTTTGTTGAGTTCTTTTTGGTGTTGTTGCAAGGTACTTTTGTCTATCTTGCTTTCTGTTTCACCTCTGTAAAAAGGACATCTCTCAGTGTTTCCTGAAATACTGGTCTTGTTTTTACAAACTCCCTTAGATTCTATTTTTCTGGGAATATCTCTCTTTAATATTTGATGGACAGTTCCACTGGGTACAGTATTCTTGGTTGACAGTTGTGTTGAATGTTCTAAATATGTTATTCCACTGTCTTCTTGCTCACATGGTTTCTGCTGAGAAATCTACACTTACTCTTATCTGCTCTCCCTTATAGGTTACCTTCTGTTTCTCCCTTGCTGCTTCCAGAATTCTTTCCTTATGTTTGATTCTGGCAAATTTGACTATGATATGCTTTGGGGTTTTTTTTTCCCTATATGGTGTTCGCTCAGCATCTTGAATATATAGTCTCTCATTCTTCATTATGCCTGGGAAGTTTTCTTCTAGTAATTCTTCCACAACTTTTTCATTGTGTTTACTTGCTTCTTCCTGTTCTGGGATTCAATGATGCACATATTATTTCTCTTGATGGTTCCTCACATTATTTTTAGGTTTTCTTCTTTTTCGATTCTGATTTTTGCTCTAGTAGATCAATGGTGACAATTTTATCTTCTATTTCACTGCTTCTGTGTTCCATCTCTTCAACTCAGTTCATTTGTCCCTCCATCATGTTGACAGCATCTGAAACCAATGTCCTTATATCTTGAATTGTGAGTTCTTGTTTTTCCAGTGCCTCTAATGCCTCATTTGTTTTATCTGAATTGTTTTGGATTGCTTTTTTAAGCTCCTCCTGATTTTTCTTTGCAGTGTCCTGTAATTCCTCAAGTTTGTTTTTCACCCATTGAAAATATTCAATCATTGTTCATTTGAATCCTGTGTCACAAAGTTCCATCAGACTTTCTGGCTTCAGGAAATCCATTGCTACTGTGTCTCTTTTGGGGGGTAATCTCTTGGTTTGGGCTTGTGTGAGGAGTGGGGGGGTAATCTCTTGGTTTGGGCTTGTGTGGGGAGTGGGGGGTAATCTCTTGGTTTGGGCATGTGTGGGGAGTAAGGCAGTCTGCTTCTTTCGGGACATTGCTGTGGTAGAGTGTTTCGTGCCTGAGACCACAGCTAGTTCTTGATGTGCTGTCATTGCTTCACAGAAAGGTTGGGCAGGCACACAAGCAGAGGGAAATGTCCTTGATTTAACACACCACCATCTGGTTCCCTTTGCTCTAAGCTGGGACTGTAGGGAAGGCAGAATCTGGTATTATAGAAATGAGTATAATTACGTCACTTAACTCACCCTGAAATTATGGTTAAGTAACTTAATTTCTGCAGAACTGTGGCTTTGAAACAGAAATACGTTCTGCAGACAGCACATCAATGTCACAGGAATGCTTGCTTTCCTAATGCACTCCTCCTAGTATGGAATATCTTTATTTCCTTCTACAGTGTCAGTCTTGTTAAAATTCCAATTCAAAATTCAGAAAATACAAAACAGGTTCTGGGTGTTTAAGAAGGTATTTCTCAGCTGCTTGTGGCTCAAGTGCCACAGATGCATAGAACACCGGCTCCGGAGGACACCAAGGAGGGACGGTCAGACGGTCTGCTGGACACAATCCCTGCCACCAACACCAGAGGAGGCAATGAGGCAAAGCCACGGGCTCGAGAGACACCGTCCGGGGTCATGGAGACCTGCTGCCCAGGGCTGTGGAGATCCGCCACCAGCAGCATGACCCCATCTGTATGCGCCAAGGTGCAGGCCAGAGAGGGAGCGGCCGGCTGACGAGGGCCAAGGATGTGCAGCCAGGCTTGGCTGGAGGCTGTGGTCTGCAAGAGCCTTCTGCCCGAGCTTCACTGCCACCACCTGCAACTCATAGCGACCATTATGTGCAACAGCTCTGAACCCTGTTTTATCTTGTGCCAACTTTACTGTGTCTGATACACCCATCCTCATTACACTAGTCACTGATTGATTCAATCCAACTCATCCAGGGTGTTGTCCCTCCATCCAAGCATGATGTCTCTCTCTAAGGACTGATGCCTCCTTGCAAAATACCCAGAATATGTCAGATGGAGCTTCAGGATCTTTGCCTCCAAGGGGCAGCCTAGTCTCTCTCTCTAGGACGAATCTGTTTGTACTCTTTTCAGTCCATGGTATATTCAATACTCTTCTCCAGCATGACAGCTCAAAGGCATCAATTCTCCATTATCCTTAGTCATTGTCCAGTTTTGTGATGCACAACTTGTAATTGTGAAGCATTACCTAGTGGCCAAATCACTAAGAGTCATGACCCAAATAAATTGATACGTATTAGGAGAGATGGGACAAAACACAACTCAATCCACCAAAATCTCCAACCTTTACTTGCTTCGTTCTAATGAACTTCTTGAAGTAATGCACTTTGCAGCACTAGTCCACCACAACAGACAGTATGTAACTGAATTTCACTTTGGGGAGGTTACCAAATGTTAACACAGGCTACAATGCCTCAAAGCTTTGCACTGTCTTCAATCTGCTTTTGTTGGATATTGTATGTTGATTTGCAGCCTGGTTGCACTTCTTTAAAGACAGAGTTGTTTGTTCTTTTGGCAGTCCAAGAGATGTTCCGCCAACACTGCAATTTGGAGGCACTGATTCTTCTTAAGTTATCCTTATTCACTGTTCAACTTTATGATGTACAAGCAGCAGTGAAAATAGGGCCTGGCTCAAGTGCACCATGGTCTTTAAAATTGTATCATTGCTCTTTTGTACTTTGGAAAGGTTTTGACAGCAGATTCCCCTAATGTAACATTTTTTTTGATAAATCTAGTACTCTACTTCAAGATCTTCATTCTCCTCCTAGGCAAGGATGCCCACTATCACCTCTTTTATTCAATATTGTTTTGGAAGTCTTAGCAATAGCAATAAGACAAGAGAAGGGAATAAAAGGTATCCAAAT
>NW_006400242.1:486447-487924 GCF_000299155.1 Elephantulus edwardii | reverse complement strand
ACAACCTCACCATCATCTGTTGCTGGCTGTTCTGTTAATTTTTCTAGTTTTACTGGGGTGAGATGATATCTCATAGTTGGTTTAATTTGCATCTTTCTTAGAGCTAGGGATTTTGAACATTTTTTCATGTGCTTGTTAGCCATCTGAATGTCTTCTTTGGTGAAGTGTCTGTTCATATCCTGTGCCCATTTTCCTATTGGGTTATTTACCTTTATCTTGTTGTGGTGTGCAGTGTTATTCTATGATGACACTCTGCTCTCAGCCTTAAAGTTGACGTTAACATAAACCTCAATTCCCACGTGCCTTTTTTGAGATTCCAGATCATGTATCTATGCACAGGCAATTGTTTCTCTTCTCTTCCATCTACCACTATGGGCCGATATAGGTCCTCAGAACCAAATGGCCTAACGTCACAGCACATCATTAGCACAACATCCAGATATTAGTATCTAAGGAAAATTCAAATAGATCACTTTGTTTTGGGGGGATTGGAAGGAGGGGGAAGAAGACCTGACAGTTCTAAGTAAACCAGAATTTTATAAGCCTGAGCTACATAAAACTATGTGAAGACTCAAAAATGTATCATTATACAAGTAATACATCTCTCCTACAAAACTGGTTGTAAAAAATGCCATAGGAAGTCCTCAAGCTCAGTCACTAGGAAAACAATGAGTAAAGATTAATACATTAGTTTCTGGGATGAATATGCCAGGGTGGTTTGTAAAGCACAATTCTTTACCACTTTGTTGAAGTCTATTCAATCTTATATTGGAAGAAATGTCATAGATCCTGGATGCTGGAGTTACCAGAGAGGACTTTAAAATGATAATAGAAATATATTCTGTATCTTTGCTATCCAATGTGGTCCAACAGCCACAAGTACCTACTGGGTACTTAATATGTTGCCACTGTGAGAGATGAATTGACTTTTTAATTACGTTTAAAAGTCACATTCGGCTATGGTTACCAAATGTGATCATACAGATCTAAATTAACACTATAAATGAAGAAACCACTGAGTTCTAGCCAATTTAGTTAACAGGGCTACCCACAAACCTAAAGTAATACTGCCTCACATTTACATCAGAATTGAAGATATAAAATTGCTTCCATATGCATGCACAGCATGGATGTTATCATCAACGAATAACATGGGCTAACGAGGTATGGCTCTCCACATTTCCCTAATGCTCAGGGACTTTACACATTTTTCCAAAATCAGTGGGTGAACTCTGGGCAAAGCCAGTGCTCCTGACTGGCAAATTTACTATGCCACACTGATTCTCACAGAACACACATAGACTAACAGAAAGGGCAACCTAGGTAGAACTTTCAAATACGGAAATACAAAGGAAGATGAACCGCTGTAAGCAGACACTAGTGATTGGAACATGGAATGTGAGAACCATGAATGTAGGAAAATTAGAAATTGTTAAGAAAGAAATGGAATGCATAAATATTGACATACTAGGCATTG
>NW_006400242.1:478860-484860 GCF_000299155.1 Elephantulus edwardii | reverse complement strand
TTTAATCATGCTAATGCGAAACCTATACTTGGACCAAGAGGCAGTCGTCAGAACAGAGCAATGAAACACTGCATGATTCAAAGTTGGGAAAGGCGTACGCCAGGGATGTGTCCTATCTCCATACCTTTTCAACCTGTATGCAGAGCAGATTATCCGAGAGGCTGGGCTCTATGAGGAGAAGTGTGGAGTCAGGACTGGTGGAAGATCTATTAACAATCTGCGTTATACAGATGACACAATCCGGCTTGCTGAAACTGAGGAGGACCTCATGCACTTGCTGCAGACGGTCAAGGACTGCAGCCTCCAATATGGATTGAGGCTCAGTGTCAAGAAGACAAAGATTCTCACCACTGGACCAACTGGTAATCAACAGCCAGGAAGAAAGACTATCACTCTAGTTAAAAGCAGGGAGGTTTTGATTTTGCTAATAAAACAGAGCCTGATGCTCTGGCTGTGATCTCTGTCATGTTGTTGTCCTGCTGAGCAAGGCAAGAAACTATGCCTTACTTTTGTCTTTTCTCTTGCTGTTTAGTACGTACATATCCAAAAAGGAAAACAACAGGGTTGCTATCCACATCGGTAAATGGAGCTAGAAAGAGAACAATGCATGACGAGCAGGTTTTTTACATGAAACAAATACATCAAAATTGTGCTTTACTTCATAAGCAGCCAATTTGCTGCTGATGGACACTGACAGTTTGCCATTACGATAGGGTTCCACATAAGCCAGCAGGTTGACTGATGTCTCATTCTGCTTTCACCTAAGCATTTCTGTAGCTTCCCAAATTGACTCAACAATCATGTGACCACTGCTGTCTTCAAGCATTACTGGCTTTGATCCCATCTCCTATGTCCCCACCCTACTTTAATAATTCAGTCCACAATTATTGAATGTTCACTATTTGTTGGGCATATTTTCTTGGTCTACGTAATCAATCAATCAATCAATCAATCAATCAATTATTCAGTCTTGTTTATTCACTGTTCAACTTTCTTATGTGATTGAAAATACCATGGCTTGCAGCAGGCATACTTTAGTCCACAAGGTGACATCTCTGCTTTTTCCAAAGAGGTCCACAGCAGAATTTTTCCCATTTAACATGTCATTTGAATTCTTGACTGCAGTTTCCATGGGCACTGATTGTAAATCCTAGTAAAATATAAAACTTTAAAACTTCAGTTTTCTCTTCATTTATTATGATGTTGCTTTTTGGTCCATTTGCAAGGAGTTTTATTTTCTTTATGTTGAGGTGTAATCTATCCTGAAGTGCTTGAATAAAGAAGACTGAAGAAGAAGTAGTGATACATTTAAATTTTGGTATCAGTGAAGTACACTAACTAACCACGAACTGTCAGAAGGACAAACAAATCTGTCTTGGAAAGTACAGCCAGAACGCTCCTTCAAAGAAAGGATGATGAAACTGCCTCACATATTGTGGACATGTTATGAAGATAGTGCCTGGGGAAGGACATTATGCTTAGAAGAGGTCAGTGAAAAAGACAACAACCTTCAATAAAATCAGTGGCAACAACAAGTATTACAATTGTGAGGATGGTATAGGAATGATTTCATTCTGTTGTATGAAGGACTGCTATGAGTCAGAGGCTACTAAATGGGTTGATGACACCTAACAAAAACAATAAGCAATATAATTGTGCACATATGCTGTACTTTGGAAGCAGGGAAATACATGCTCTTCTGATTGGAGATGAGCACTCTTATCCATTAGGCCAAGGTCACAAGCCTTGCTGCTCCAGAAGGTAGGCAGATGGTGTGAATCTAGTGAATCTGAGGGAAGGTGGTCTGTAGTTGACTGGAAACCACTTGATCTGTACAATGAAGACAGCTGGCCATAGCACCAGTATGTTGTTACCATGTGGGATGCAGACCTAGCAATTGTCAGAACTTTTGTTATTTCAAGAAGAGTTGTAAATCCAGACTTTTACATACAACCTTTTAAGTGTTAAAAACTAAGTTTTTGAAAACCCATTAAATGCCAAATGTGATCCAAGGGCCACTAATCTGTAACATCTACAATCTTCAGATTTATTCCCATCTCCCCACTCCCTAGCATATCGCACAAAGGCCAACAAATACCTGATACACCAGTGGGCATGATTTTTCACTGCTCCATACTAGGGAGTGTTAACAATGGATTCTGGCTGAAAGTAAAGAATACCAAGTCTGTATAGAAAGTCTATTTATGCACTATTGACTATACAAAGGGATTTGACTGTGTGGATCATAACAAGTTGTGGCTGACATTGAGAAGAGTGAGAATCCCAGAGCACTTAATTGTGCTCATGTGAAAACTATACCTAGACCAGGAGGCAGTTGTGTTACAAGATCAAGGAACACGACACGGTTTAAAATTAGGAAGGGAATCTGTCAGAATTATATTCTTTCTCCTATTCAATCTGTATGCTGAGAAAATTATCCGAGAAGCTGGACTCTCTAAAGAAGAATGCAGCATCAAGATCAGAGAAAAACTCATCAATAATCCGAATTATGCAGATGACCCAACGTTGTTTGCTGAAAGTGAGGAGGACTTGAAGCACATGTTGCAGAAGACCAAAGAATGCAGCCTTCAATATGGATTATGTCTCAACAGCAAGAAAACAAAACTTCTTATCGCTGGACCAATAGGCAACATTGTGATAGATGGAGAAAGGACTGAAAATGTCAACAACTTTATCTTACCTGGATCCACAATTAGCACCTTTAGTACAAGCAGTCAGGAAATCAGAAGATGTATTGCACTGGGAAAGTCTGTAGTTCGGGACCTCTCCAAGTTATGGAGGGGTAATGACATCAGTTTGAAGACTAAGGTTTGTCTGATACAGGCTATGGTCTTTCTAATCACATGCTATGCATCTGACAGCTGGACAGAGAACAAGGATGGCAGAAGAAGAATTGATGCCTTTGAGCTGTAGTGCTGGAGAAGAGTACTGAACATCCCATGGACTTCCAAAAGAACCAACTATGTCTTGGAGAAAGTGCAGCCCGAGTGTTCTTCAGAGGCAAAGATGATAAAGCTTCACCTCATATATCCTGCAAATGTTGCTAGGAGGGGCTATTCCTTGGAGAGAGAATGATGCTCAGAAAGGTAGAGAGTCAGCGAAGAAGAGGAAGACCTTCAACCAGGTGGACTGACACAGTGACTGCCACAATGGGCTCTAGTATGTCAGGAAGTGTGACGATGGTACAGGATAGGACAGCTTCAGACGTTTTGTTCACTGGATCAGTATAGGTCATACTTGACTCAACGGCACCTAACAACAACATATATATGAGTAGTCTGAAGGTGTTTTATTAATAAAAATATAATCATTTACAGTAGCAACACAAAACACAAACGGATAAATATAGTAAGAGACATGTCAGCTCTTTATAGAGCTCCCTACTTGCCCACAGCATCCTTAAGCATTGCTACTAAAGGCTTCAATTTATTCTTCAGTTTCTTTAACTTAAGAAATGTTGAGCGAGTTCATCCCTTTTGATTTTTCTGACTCTAGCTCTTTGCACATTTCATTAAAATACTTTGTGCCTTCCCAAGCTGCCCTCCGTGATTTCTTGATTGATTCCCTTTGCTTTGGCTTCTCAGTGCTCTAATGCAATATTCAGAGTCTCTTCTGACATTCATTTTGGTCTTTTCTTCCTCTTCTCTCTTTGTAATGACCTTCTGTATTCTTCATGGGTGATATTTTTGCCTTCCTCCCACAGCTCATCTGGTTTTAAATTACTGTTCAAAGTCTCAAACCTATTCCTGAGATGGATTTTAAACTCAGGTGGGATAGACAACGAATTTTGGTTCATGTGGATTTAATTTTCTTTAGCTTCAGTTTGAACTTGCATATGAGTAGTTGATGGTTTGTTCCAAAATCAGCATCTGGTCTAGTTTTCACAGCTAATACTGAGCTTCTCCAATGATTGATTCCACAGATGTAATCTAATTCCTATGTAGACCATTAAGAGGAAGTCCATGTGTATTGTTGGCGTTTGTGTTTCTTCTAAAAGACAGTGGTAACGAAAAACCGCTAACTGTATAAAATTTCATCATTCTATCGCTAGACTCATTTCTCTCACCAAGTTGATATTTTCAGACTACTGATCCTTCTTCCCTGTTCCCAACTTTTGCATTCCAGTCATCCTTTAGTATCAATGCATCTTGGTTGCATGTTCAATTGACTTCTGACTACAAATGTTGGTATAAAGCATCTATTTCCTCCTTTTTGGCTCTGGTTGTTGATGGATAGTGAATGACAGTGGTATTAACAGATTTTCCTTGTATGCATATGAATATTATTCTGTCACTCACAACATTATATTTTAAAATGGATCCAGAAATGGTCTTTTAAACTATAAATGTGACTTTGTTTTTCCTCACTTCTTTATTTCCAGTGTAGGAGAACATATGATTGTTAGATTCAAAATGTTCCATGCCAATATACTTAACTTCGCCAGTTCCTAGTATGTCAATATTTATGTGTTCTATTTCTTCCTTATTAATGTCCATATTTTAATTACTCATGTCTATTTGCAACTGTTCTTCCCTTTTTGTGATTCTCAGTATATGACCCAGCTATATCACTGCTAGGGCTATATCCTAAGGAAATCAGAACTGAGACATGACTGGACATTTGTACATTTATGTACTGTTATTCACAATAGCAAGAAAATGGAAACAGTCCAAATGCCCATTAACAAACGAATGCATTGAAAAATTGAGGTACATTCAAAATAGAATACTATGCAGCACTAAGCAACAAAGATGTTGCAAAATAATATATAACATGTGAGAGATGTGGGTGAAAAATTATTGAACAATATCATTAATTTCACATGAGAGCAAAACCTTGCTAAAGATTACCCCCCCCTCCCAAAAAAAAGGCTCGACTAGTACATTGACAGAGAACCTCCAGAAATAGAATCTGGATTCAGAAAAGGCTGTGGCACTAGGGCTATCATTATTGTCATATGGATCATGACTGCAAGAAGAGAATACCAGAAGAATGTCTATTTGTGTTTTATCGACTATAAAAAGGCTGCGTGGATCACAACAAATTGTGGCTAATGTTCACAAGAACTGGAATCCCTTAATACCTGATTGTGCTCATGTGAAACCTCTATCAAGACCAAGAAGCTGTTATTTAAACAGATCAAGGGAATACAGCTTGGTTCAAAATTGAGAAAAATGTGTCAGTGGTATATCCTTTCTCCATAACTTTCTGATCTATATGCTGAACAGAATAAGAATGTAGCATAAGGATTGGAGGACTCATCAATAATCTGTGTTATGCAGATAACACAACCTTGCTCTCCAAAACTGAGGGGGATTTGAAGCATATGCTGAAGAACGTCAAAGACTGCAGCCTTTAATATGTATCTCATCATCAAGAAAACAAAGATTCTCACCACCAGGCCAATAGTCAGTATCATGACAGATAAAGAATGTTGTTGTTACGTGCCGTTGAGTAGCTTGCGACTCGTAGCGACCCTATGTACAACAGCTCTAAACTCTGCTCTGTCCAGTGCCAATCTGATTGCCTTCGACACACACAGCCCGATTGCCCCAGTCACCGAATCAATCCATCTCCCAGAGGGCCTTCCCCTCCTGCGCCTGCCCTTCACCCTCCCAAGCATGATGTCCTTCCTCCAAGGACCAGTCTCTCCTTAAAACATGTCCAAAGTATGTCAGATGAAGCCTCAGAATCCTTGCCTCCAAGGAGCAACCCGGTTTAACCCTGCTCAAGGATGAATCCGTTTGTTTTCTTAGCAGCCCATGGCACCTTCAGCACTATTCTCCAACACCAAAGCTCAAAAGCATCAATTCTCCTTCTATCCTCACTGGTCAGTGTCCAGCTCTCTGACGCATAACAAGTGACTGCAAAGACCATGGCCTGAATCAGACGCACCTTAGTCTCCAGAGACACACTGTTGCTCTTGGGTACTTTAGAGAGGTCCCTAACAGCAGACTTTCCCATCACAATACATCTTTT
>NW_006400242.1:466201-477630 GCF_000299155.1 Elephantulus edwardii | reverse complement strand
ATTGTAATATTTTACTTTGTCATCCCGCGCTGCCTTTTGAAATCTTCTGTTCAGCGCTTTAGTATCTTGAATTCTTCCTTGTGCTTTGGCTTCTCTGCACTCCAGTGCAATATTCAGAGTTTCTTCTGACATCCACCTTCGTCTTTTCTTCCTCTTCTGTTTTTGTAATGAATGTTTGCACTCTTCTTGGATGATACCCTTGATATCCTCCCACAACTCATCTGGTCTTCGCTCATTTGTGTTCAAGGCCTCAAACCTATTCTTGAGATGGTTCTGAAATGCAGGTGGGATAGACTCAAAGTTATATTTTGCTTCTTGTAGATTCGGTTTAATTTTACTCAGCTTCAGCTTGAACTTGCATAAGATTACTTGGTGGTCTGTTCCACAATTAGCTCCGGGCCTAGATAAAGGATAGAAGTTATAAATGATTTCATGTTGCTTGGATCCACAATCTCTTGGCATCAGCAGTCAAGAGATCAAAAGATAAGTTTCTTGGGAAAATACGCTGTCAAGGACCTTTCTAGAATGCTAAAGAACAACGATGTCAATTTAGAGACTAACGTATACCTGATCCAGGCCGTGGTCTTCTCAATTGCTTGCTATGCGTCTGAAAGCTGGACAATGAATAAGATGACAGAAAAGGAATTATCTTTGAGTTGTGGTGCTGGAAGAGAGTACTGAACATACCAAGAGAACAAGCAAGTCTGTATGGGAGAGGGTGAAACAAAGTTGCTCTTTGGAGACAAGAATTTTGAAGCTCTGTCTCACATACTTTTGACATATTGCCGGGAGAGACCAGTCCTTGGAGAAAGACCTCATGCTTGGAAGGGTAGAGGTTCAGAGCAGAAGGAAAATCTGAATGAGAAATCAGGTGTGTCTTGAGACAGTGAATTTGGTTCAGGATAGTGCAAGGTTCATAGGGCTGAGTCCTAGTTGTCTTGATGGCACCTAACAACAACAAGAGAGCACTATGCTGAGTGAAAGAACTCAGTCACATAAGTACAAATATTTTGTAATGCCATTATTGCGACAAAAGGAGGATAACTGAGCAAGAGATGTACAAATGTTCAAAAGCAGAAGTAGAAAGGAAGAAGGAATGGCAGAAAAGGGGAAAGAAAAAAATCACTGCTGTAGCAGAGGCTTGTGGGTAGAGAGGGGACACGATTGTAAATGTTCAATTGGAATTTGAAAAGATGAGGGGATAAAAGGCACAGAGTAATGGTAATTATATACAAGAGAAAGCATTTGAATGATTGTATAAAATACAAGGTACATGAATGAAATACAACTCAGATCAATGTATAAAACACTAAGCACATGTACAAAACATGTATAAGAATTATTACATACAAATTAAAAACATTTTTAAAACCCAGAGTAAAAGAAATATACTTACAGTCATATATATATTTCAGGTAAATATACTTTGAGCTACGTAAAACAGAATTAAAATGAATATTTATGCATGATACTTTAAGGCATATCAGAGATCAACCAAATTCTTTTCTGCTCAAGTGTATAATTTGGAGATGATAGAAGCCCTATGGAAACACCTTACAAAAGAATTTATACCAACTTCTTCCTTTTCAACTGTCTCACACTTGCTAACTATGGTAATAGTTTGGCATGAGCACAATTAAAGTGTTCTGGGATAAAAATTTTTCCCCAGTATTTTTCATAGTTTGTTATGATCCATGCAGTCAAATGTCTTTACATAGGCAATAAAACACAAATAAATAGTTTTATAGTATTCTCTGCTTTGCATCAAGATCAATTTGACATTAGCAACGATATTCCTCCTTCCACAGCCTCTTCTGAATTTACTTTGAATTTTGAACAATTTCCTGTGGATGTACTGTTTCAACCATTCTAAAATAATTTTCCACAAGAGTTTAACTTGCATGGGATATTAATGATATTGTTTGACAACTTTGAAATTTTCTTGGATCATCTTCTTTTGGAATGGGAACAAATAGGGATCTCTAGTCAGTCAGTCAGGTGGTTTGTCTTCCAAATTTTTGGGCATAGGCTAGTAAGTATACCCAGGGCTGTATCTATTTGTTGAAATAAGTTAACTGGTATTCCATCAATCCCTGAGGTCTTATTTTTTGTCAAGGCATTCACTGCAGCTTGAACTTTTTCATTACAATTGCATCCCGATCATATTCTACTTCCTAAAAGTAGTGTCAACCAATACTTTCTTTAAAAAAAAGTTTGTGTGTGTGTGTGTTTTGTGTGTACCATCAAATCAGATCTGACTGGTACAGGGGGAGATTTTCCCTCCTTCTCCAGCAGAAGCATCTGGCGGATTCATACTGTGCACCTCTGGGATTGCAGTGCAGGTTCTTGCCACTAGGCCACCAGAGCTCACCCAATTTTTTTTTTTCTTATTAATGACTCTGACTATTCCCTTTATCTTTTTTTGATGCTTCCTGTATCACTGAAGGTTTTGCCAACAGAATCCATCAGTACTGTAATTTTAGGCTTGAATTTATTCTTCAGACCTTTCAGCTTGAGAAATGTCAAAACAGAGTCTTTCATTTTGCTTTTCTAACTCAAGGCTTTTGCACACTTTGCAATAATATTTTGCTTTGTCTGACACTGAGAAGAATAGGAATCCCAAAACACTTAAATGTGTTCATGCAAAACCTGTATCTAGAAGCTGTTGTCTGAAGAGAACATGTGAACACTGTATATTTTAAGGAAAAATATGTGTCAGGGTTATATATCCTTTTTCTGTGCCTATTCAACTGGTATGCTAATCACCTCATTTGAGAAGCTCGGCTACTGTGTGGCATTAGGACTGGAGGAAGACTCTTCAATAACCTTTACTATTCAAATGACATAACTTTGTTCACATGAAATGAAAAATACTTGAGGCACTTACTAAAGCAGATCAGCCTACAACCTTCAATATGGGTTATATCTTAAATCAAGAAAACAAAAATCCTCACCACGGAACAATAGGCAACATCATGGTACAGAGAAAACAATCAACACCCATGGTAGCAGCAGTCAAGAAATCAAAAGACATGTTACATTGGAAAAAAGTTGGTTGTCAGAAAACTCTCTAAAGAGAGGAGCTATTATGACAGTTTAAAGATTAAATTGCCTATGATGTAAGTAGAGTATTTTCAATTGTTTCTTATGCCTCTGAAAGTTGGACAATTAATAAGGTTAACAGAGTAGAATCAATGCCTTTGTACTTTAGTGGTGATGAAGAAAAACTGAATTATGCATAGACTGCCAAAACAATAAACAATTCTGTGCTGGAGAAGCGCAATCAGGGTGCACCTTAAGGATAATGAAATCCATCTCACATACTTTGAATATGCTTTCTGCAGGTACCAGACCTTGGGAAAAAATATCATGTTGAAAAAGGTGGAGGGTCAGAGAAAAAAAGGGAAGACCTTTAATAAGTAAACTTGAAATAGTGACTGTTAGCAATGGACTTGAGCATGAGGGAGTTTGTGAGGAGAGTGCAGGATAGGGAATGGTTAAGGTCTGTATTCACAGGTTCACTATGAAGTGGTGGTTGAATTGAGGACACATAGCAACAGTAATATGGCAATAGTGTATGGTATAAAGCCAGAAATGACCAGTTCTGAGGCTGACTCCTTGGAGAAGCTGCTCGTAAGACTTTAGTAGACATTCACCAATGTAGGATGTACAACATTATCTCTGCGGACAATGTTAAGTCAACTGATGTTTATGTGCACTGAGGCTATACATCCTAAAGCCCTAGGATTAGCAACTCATTCCTTCCTGATGTTTGGTTAATAATGAGAAGGTTACATAATTTTGGCTCCAACAAGCTCTACTATACATAAATGTATTTACAGTATATACAAACTCACACACAGAAATAACATATGAGGCTTTTGCCACCTGGGAGCCCTTGAGCATAAGCATCTGGCTTCTCTCCGCGCGTTTAATGCCTTTTCCCTCCGCTGGCGTCCCAGAAGCTTTCTCGGTCCAGAACCTCACACCGTGCATTCGGGCATGCCCTGCTACGAGCTGGCTTTGATTCTGAAAGCCATGCAGCGGCCAGAGACTGCTGCTGCTTTGGAACATGTGATAGAAGCCTTGACGGACAGAGGAGCCATAGTGAGGAAAACTGTTGGTATTTCTTGGTGGATTTTTATACACCAACAGCAAGAGTTGAGACTATAATGAAATATTTGTCTCAAGACATTGATGTGATTAGACCAACTGTTGTGAAGCACCCACTAACCCAGGAAGTAAAGGAGTGTGATGGGATTGTCTCAGTTCCACAGGAAGAAAAACTGTATTTTGCGAAAAAGTAGTAAGATAATTCACCTATTTCTGCTGTATTTTAAGTCCTCTCACTTTTGAGTGTCATGTGCTGTTAATAGTTTACAAGTTTGACCTTTATATAGGTGTGTGTTGCAGATATCACTTGATTTTCTATATTATTTTTGGTTCTTGATCCCTTCTGCATGAGAAGTGGGGTCAGCAACTCACTAAGAGGCACTCTGAACACCATTCTTGATTCCACCCCTCATTAATTTGTCAGTGATGGCACTTTGCCTTATAAACACTACCACTGTTTATAGTACGAAAACTTATAAAGGTGCCTTGGATTGCAAGCTACTTATTCAGATTATATATCTGTGGAAAATTAAATTTTAAAGCTGCTGTGTCATATGACTTGACTTTTGATCAGGGTACTAAATAAGATTTTAAAGTTAAAAAAAAAAAAAGAACATCTGAAAAACCTAGGTCTGTTGTTGTTACATGCCATCAAGTTGCCTGTAATTCATAGCTACCCTATGCAAAATAGTTCTGAACCTGCCTCATCCTGAGCTAGTGTTACTATCTCTGACACACCTAACCCCATAACCCCAGTTACTGTGTCAATCCATTTCATCCAAGGTCTTCCTCTCCTGTGCTGCCATCCACTCTTGCAAGCATCTGTACACATGCCCAAAGTATGTGAGACAGAGCTTCAAAATCCTTGCTTCCAAGGAGTAAACTGATTTCACCCTCTCTAGGACAGACCTATTTGTTCTTTTGGTAGTCCCTGGTATAGTCAACGCTCTTCTTCAACTCCACAACTCAAAGGCATCGATCACTGTCCAGCTTTCTGATCCATAGGAAGCAACTGTGAAGACCATGGCCTGAATCAGGCGCCCCTTAATCTCTAGACTGACATTGGTGCTTATCAGCACTTTGGAGAGGTCCCGGACAGCTGATTTCCCTAATGCAAGTTGTCTTTTGGATTTACTGTGTCAAGAGTGTCGATTCTGGAGGCGAGCAAGCCGAAACTGTTAACAATCTCAATCTCTTCTCCATATACCATGGTGCTGACAACTGGCCCAGGAGTGAGAATCTTTATCTTCTTGATGTTGAGATTCAATCCATATTGAAGACTACAAGTGCTTGACCTGTTGAAGCAAATGCTTCATGTCCTCCTCAGTTTCAGCCAGCATGGTTGTGCCATCTGCATAACGCAGGATGCTGATGAGTCTTTTTCCAATCCTGATGCCACATTCCTCCTCATAAAGTCCAGCCTCCCTCATGAATGATCTGTTCTTCATTTAGATTGGAAAGGAAATAGGAATCACCCCTGATGCACTCTTTTCCTGATTCTGAACCATGCAATGTTTCCCTTTTGGTTCTGACAACTGCTTGCTGGTTTGAGTATATAGGTGTTGCATGAATACAATCAAATGTTCTGGGATTTCCATTCTTCTCAGGATTTGCCACAATTTTTTGGTCCACACAGTCAAATGCTTCTGCAGAGTCAATGAAATATAGATAGACATTCTTCTGGTACTCTCTGCTTTCTGCCAAGATACAATTGTTTTTAGCAATAATATCTCTAGTACCATGGCCTCTTTCAAACCTAGCTTGTATTTCCGGTAGTTCTCTGTCAATGTACTGTCCAGTCATTTCTGGATAATGTTCAGCAAGATTTTGCTTGTTTGTGATCTTTGTTATATTTCCTGATAATTTCCATACTATTTTAGATCACCCTTTTTTTAGAATGGGAATAGATATGGATCTCTCAGTCCATTAGCCAGGTAATTGTACTCTAGATTTCCTGGCACAACCTGGTGAGTATGTCCAGGGCAGCATCTGTTTGCAGAAATATGTCAATTGGTACTCCACCAATTCCCAGGGCCTTGTTTTCTGTCAATTCCTTCAAAGCAGCTTGAATTTCCTCTTTCATCACCCTTGCCTCTTACTTCTGCCAAAAATAGGTGTAATTCCTTTAACTTGCCCAAATATGTTCCTCTTGCCTATATTACCACTTGGAGATTAGTATTTGTTATTACTGATATTTAAAGGACTTGTAATTTGTATTTCTGTGAACTTCTTAACATATTCCCTTTCTTTAGTGGCACTGGACTGATCAATCCCTTATTATATATAGCTTTTCCTTTCACCCAGTTTAAATGTGTGTCTATTAACTAGTTCTTGATCTGAAAGCTCCGCTGAAACCTACCCACCCTGGCTGACTTGGCTGGTATCTCAAATAGTGGTAGCATAGCTTCCAGCATCAAAACAACATGAAAACAACCACAGTATAGCAAACTGATAGATAAGAGACTGAGAAAGGAGGACTGAAATAAAAGGCCTTTGCAAACATCATGGACAATGAAAGAATACTGTTGAATATAGTACTGGAAGATGAGTCTTTAGGTCAAAAGGCACTTAAGATGTAACCAGAGAAGACTGACACTTCAATACAGAGTCCATGAGAAGGATACATATAGAATAAAGGTTTCACTCAGTGAAGGTCCTTCATATGCTAATATGGCATCACTCTAAAATAAGGAGAAATAGCTGAAAACACCTATTAATTAATTATTGGAATATGGAACATATGAAGTACTAATCTAGGGAAAATGAAGTGTAAAATATAACATGTAATACATAAAGATCAAAGTCCCTGACAATAGTGAGTTGAGATGGACTGACATTAGTCAATTGGAATCAAACAAACACATGATTTACTATGCTAGAAATGACAAAATTAAAGAGGAATGATGTGGTGGTATTCAATGCTTAAAAAAGCATTTCAAGCTCTATCCAGAAGTGATAGGATACCACACATATGCATACAAGGAAATCCCATTAATATAACTATTATTTAAACACGTACAGACGAATTGCATTGGAAAAGTCCACTATCAGAGACCTCTCCAAGGTACTGAGGAGCAACGATGTCAGTCTGGAAACTAAGGAGAACCTGATACAGGCCATGGTCTTTGCCAGTACTTGCTATGCTTCAGAGAACTGAACAATGACTAGGAATGATAGAAGGAGAGTTGATGCCTTTGAGCTTTGTTGCTGGAGAAGACTACTGAATATACCATGGACTGCTAGGAGAACAAACAAGTTCATCCTGGAGAGGGTGAAGCCTGGCTGCTCCTTGGAGGTAATGGTTCTGAAGCTTCACCTAGGCATGTTACAAAGAGGGACCAGTCCTTGGGATGACAGAGTGAAAGCACAGGAGAGGAAAATCCTCGATGAGATGGTTTGATTCAGTGACTGGGGTAATTAGGACAGGTGTGTCAGAGACAGTAAGATTGGCATAGGATAGAGCAGGGTTTAAGGGTTATTGTACATAGGGTAACCAGGAGTCACAAGGAGACTCGACAGAACATTAATAACAACAATGAGAATGTGAAACACAATGTGAAAAAAGGAATGCATGAAACTCAATGTATATTAAAAACAAAACAAAACAAAAAACAACCCAACATATTGTATGGGAATGATTGTATGAAACATAACGTAAATGAAGGAAAGCGTGAACATGTAATAAAATTTTGTTTGCCAAACAATATAAAATAATGTTTAAAAAAAGAGAAAGCAATTATTAGGTGTGAATGTTTTTTCTGGTCTTATTTTGAAGATTTCAATGATGGAATGGCTTGAGTTACATTTATAAGTTGGGGGGGGGGGGGAAGAGAGAAAAAAAAACAAAACAAAAAACACACCACCAAACAAAAAAGCACAAAGAACTTTGTTCCAAAACTGAGCAGGTGGAACATAACCATTTAGGGACAGAATAATTTCTCTATATACATTCCGCACACTAGTGTTTAAAGGAAATGAAAATAAGAATGGAGAAAGTGCTCCTTGGAATAAGGATATTGAGATTTCCTTTCATGTTCTTTTGGCATGTTATCAGCAAGGTCCAATGCCTACAGAAAGGGCATCGTATATGGAAAAGTTGAGGGTTGGTGAAGAAGGGAAAGGGCTCCAATGAGATGGATTGACAAGTGACTGCAACAATAGGCTTGAGATTGTGAAACTGGTGTAGAATCAGACAAGGTCTCATTTTGTTGTGCATAGGGTGCCAATAAGGGATAGTGAAGAAGCTCTCTTTCAGTAGCATGATCCACAGATGTTATAAATCTCCATAAGACGATCTGAAGAGTCAATGTGTAAGACCCAAATATCACAAGGAAAATAATTATCTAATACTAGGCATAATTTGTAACTGTTACCCTAATTTCATTAACTCAATATAAGAATGACTCAACTCACATTCTAATTAACTTTTGGCAAAGTAACTGCCTATTCTTTTTGCTAGTAGGAATTTAGCATCTGTCTGGTATTTCAAAGAAAACTGCACAGTTTTCACATTTAGAATTAAAAAAGTAAAATACTGATTAAAATACTTATCTGAAAATAAAAATAAGGTGCTACCATTCACAGATGGACAATAAGGGCAAGAAATATACTAGATATTACAAGATGAGAGGGTAAGGAATAAGAAACTAGTAACGAAAATTATCAAGACACACGGTAATATAATCAATAAAGAGTCAAGAAAGTTCATGGTAAAAATGACTATAGTAAGCTCAACCATGCTCTGAAAAGAAAACTGAAATCAGAAAATTAATAAAATTTAGATACACATATTAAACGGATACACAAAAAACAGCACCCAACAACAAAAATGCAAAAATAGTTTCCTACAGGTTTTTCTCTATCTCACTTTATTTATCTGCACATAATTAAGAACATAAGAATTTGATTTCTTTTCCCACAACTTAAAGGAAAAATTTTCTGGAGACGGTCTGATACTTCCCACCCCAATGTGTGATAATATACCCTTCTACTTAAATAAAATCCAGTCTTCTCTCTAGTTAATAGAGAATCAAGTTAACTAGAGAATCAAGTCACAGAAATGGAATCCTAACAAAAACTTTAATGGCTCACTATAATCTTAACCTTACAAGCAAAAGATAAACTCACACAGACTATTTCAATTTTATTATGAAGATGAAAACAACAATAGAAAATGGAAGGAGGGTGTTTGATAAGCTCAATTAACAGGAAATTCAAATGAATTAAGAACATGATATTATGACCTCTGGGGTAAAAGAAGCAATTTTCCATTTAGTTGACTCTAGATTTTTAATATAGCACCTCCTTCGTGTTTCTATCCATTATTGTTAACCATCATCAAGAATAGGCATTACAACAGGTATAGCTTCAAGTTTTATATTATTTTACTCTTGAAATATAATTATATCTCCAACAGAAGAAATAAAAAAATTAATTCTCTAACATGGGTCACTCAAAAGGGGCATTAGTTAACTATGCCAAAGCATCAATCTGTCAATCACTGTAACAGTAAAAATATTATGATTCTTTTTCTTAAACATGCCTAATAATCTACTATCATTTCCTACTTTAAGCTCCTAAGAATCACTGCAATGAAGAGTTTATTTACATGTTCTCAATAGTCTCTTTGTTAACAAAAAGAGTAAGTTAGCCACATTTAATAAGATTGATAGATGTTCATAAAATATAAATTCACTGAATTTTAAAATTTACTTTTTAAAATTTATACATCAAATGCAAGGATTACTTTTTGAGTGTAACACAGACTACTAGACATCATACCAAAAATCAGACTCTTATGCATTAAGAATCTACTTTTTGTACTCTGAATAACTAACTGTGAGTTAGTGGTCAGCCAACAAATATACAGCTCTCATTTTCATTAGGTTTCTGTTCTACAAGATTCATACACATACAGACACTCACACCCACACTATAGGTAATTTAAAGCCACGACTACAGATGAAACATATGCCAGTTTATACCAACTTCTACTCCAATTAAGTTTTCTCCATCTGCATCTCCCTCTCAAAGAAAACCACACTCCTCATGCTGAACAAGTGATTTCTTACTGTTTGTTTGGCTATATGGATTTTTTCTTAATAAAGCTTATTCCTCTGGTTATTTCATTTTATTCCTCCTAGGTGGGTAATTGCTCCAGAAATGTGACATCTAAAAATTCACAAGTAATCCAAAACTTACTTGGCTTTCTGAATCCATATACAGTAGTCCGAGATATAGAGATCATTTAGAATATAAGCTGGGTCATTTTCCTGAAAAATTTTGTGAATATCCAGGAGACACTTCAAAACTGCACTTTTACCTATATAAGATTTAAAAACATTAAATCGTCATTGAGAATTATATGCTTTAGTGGTAGTATATTAAAAGAAATTCAAGGTTTTCATCATTTTTAAGAATATTTTCAATATTTCATAATTACATGAAAACATAACCTACTAGATCCAAAACACTGTTGATTTCCTAAGAACCTTTATACTCTGGACAATTTTAAATTATTAATTATGGTTGTTATAAAATTACTGCAAAGCACATTAAACAAAAAGGAGGACAATGTTCCAAAAATTAAATAATCATAAAAATATTTAAACTTTAATTATTGTTGTTGTTATGTGCTGCTGAGTCACCTGCAACTCATAGCAACCCTACGTACAACAGCCCTAAACCCTACACTATCTTGTGCCAATCTCACTGTCTCCAACACACCTAGCCTGATTACCCCAGTCACTGAATCAATCCACCTCATAGAGGGTCTTGCTCTCCTGCGCTACCCCTCCACCCTCCCAAGCATGACATCCTTCTGTCCCTCCTTGCAACATGTCCAAAGTATGTCAGACGAAGCTTCAGAATCCTTGCCTCCAAGGAGTACCCCAGTTTAACTCCCTCCCGCATAAACCTGTTCATTTTCTTAGCAGTTTATGGTATAGTCAAGAGTCTTCTCCAATACCACCGTTCAAAGGCATCAATTCTCGTTCTATGATCCCTAGTCATTGTGCAGCTCTTTGATGAATTACAACTGATTACAAAGACCATAGTCTGTATAAAGCACACCTAAGTCTCCAGAGTGAAACAACTGCTCTTCAATACTTTGGAGAGGTCCCTAACATCTGACTTTTCCATTGCAATACATCTTTAAATTTCCATATTGCAGGCTGCAGTCCTTGACACTCTGCAGCAGGCGCTTCAGATCCTCTTCAGTTTCAGCAAGCAGAGTTGTGTCATCTGCATAACGCAGATTGTTGATAAATCGTCCCCAATCTTGACCCCACATTTCTCCTCATAGAGCCCAGCCTCCC
>NW_006400242.1:465597-466101 GCF_000299155.1 Elephantulus edwardii | reverse complement strand
GTGATATCCACATTTCTCCTCATAGAGTCCAGCCTCCTGGATGATCTGTTCTGCATACAAGTTGAAAAGGTATGGAGACAGGGCACATCCCTGGCGTATGCCCTTCCCAATGTTGAACCATGCAGTGTTTCCTTGCTCTGAACCATGCAGTGTTTCATTGCACTGTTCTCACAACTGCCTCTTGGTTCAAGTATAGGTTTTGCATTGCACGATTAAATATTCTGGGATTCCCATTCTTCTCAGAGTCAGCCACAGTTTGTTATGATCCACACAGTCAAATGCCTTTGCATAGTCAATAAAACACAGGTAGACAATGGTACTCCCTTCTTTCAGCCAATATCCATCTAACACTAGCTACAATATCCCTAGCACTACGACCCCTTCTAAACCCAGCCTGGCCTTCTGGCAGTTCTCTGCTGATGTGCTGTTCTAGTCGTTTTTGGATAATCTTCTGGAGAATCTTGCTTGCATGTGAAATCAATGATACTGTTCTATAGTTTCCAC
>NW_006400242.1:460082-461450 GCF_000299155.1 Elephantulus edwardii | reverse complement strand
GCCTCCCAGATAATCTGTTCTGCATATAGGTTGAAAAGGTATGGAGATAGGATGCATCCCTGGCGTACGCCCTTCCCAATTTTGAACCATGCAGTATTCCCTTGCTCTATCCTGATGACTGCCTTGGACACCAATGAGCGTAGACCAAATGAGCTCTGGGAGAATATCAAGAAAATTGTTCACGAAGAATACAAAAGATCATTATAAAGGCTGAAGGAGACAAGACCAAGATGGACGTCAGATGACACTCTGAGTATTGCATTAGAATGGCAAGAAGCCGAAGCTAAAGGAAGAAATCAAGAAATCAAAGAGCTGAACAGAAAATTTCAAGAGGCAGCTCGGGACAACAAAGCAAGATACTATAATGAAATGTACAAAGAGCTGGAGTCAGAAAATCAAAAAGGCCGAACTCGCAAAGGATTTGAAAAACAAATTCAAGCCACGGGTGGCAATACTAAAGGATACCTTGGGCAGAATGTTAAATGATGCAGGAAGTTATCAAAAGAAATGGAAGGAGTACACAGAGTCACTGTATCAGAAGGAATTGGCTGACACAAAGGAATTTCATGAATAACATATGAGCAAGAGCCTATCGTGATGAAAGAGGAAGTTCAAGTTGCTTTAAAGGAACTGGCAAAAAACAAGGCTCCAGGAATTGACAGCATACCAATTGATTTATTTCAACAAACAGACACTGCTCTGGATGTGCTAAGTTGTGCCAGGAAATCTGGAGGACAGTCAGATGGCCAAGTGACTGGAAGAAATCGATCTGTTCCCATTCCAAAGGAAGGTGACCCCACAGAGTGTGAAAATTATCAAACAGTATCATTGATATCATATGCAAGCAAGATTCTGCTGAAAATTATCCAAAAACTTTTGGAACAATATGTCAAATGCCAGATGTACAGGCTGGATTTAGAAGAGGTTGTGGTACTAGGGGTAATATAGCTAATGTTACATGGATCTTGGCAGAAAGCAGAGAATGCCAGAAGAATGTATATGTGTTCTTCATTGACCATACAAAGGCTTTGACTGTGTGGATCACAACAAGCTATGGCTGACTCTGAGAAGAATGGAAATCCCAGAACATTTGAATGTGCTAATGGAGAACAACCACTTGGCCAACTGACTGGAAGAGAACTATACTTGTTCCCATTCCAAAGAAGGGTGACCCAACTGAGTGTGGAAAATACAGAACAACATCACTGATTTCACATGCAAGCAAGATTCTACTGAAGACTATCCAAAAATGACTGGAACAGCACATCAGCAGAAAATTGCCAAAAATCCAGGCTGAGTTTAGAAGGGGTCATGGTACTAGGGATATTGTAGCTGATGTTAAATGGATCTTAGCTGAAAGCAGGGAAT
>NW_006400242.1:433075-459732 GCF_000299155.1 Elephantulus edwardii | reverse complement strand
TACAGAGGGTCAAGGACTGCAGCCTTCAGTATGGATCGAGGCTCAATGTCAAGAAGACAAAGATTCTGACCACTAGACCAACTGGTAGCATCAGGATGGATGGTGAAGAGACTGAGATTGTTCACAGCTTCAGTTTGCTCAGCTCCACAGTCAACACTCTTGGCACCAGCAGTCAGGAAATCAAAAAACATACTGCGATGGAAAAGTCTGCTGTTAGGGACCTCTTTAAAGTTCTCAAGAGCAACGGTATCTCTCTGGAGACTGAGCTGCGCCTGATACAGGCCATGGTCTTTGCAATCACTTGTTATGTATTAGAGAGTTAGACAATGACTAGGGAGGACAGAAGGAGAATTGATGCCTTTGAGCTGTGGTGCTGGAGAAGAGTATTGAATGCACCATGGACTGCCAAGAAAACAAACAGATTCATCCTGGAGAGGATTACACCAAGCAACTCCTTGGAGGCAAGGATTCAGGCAAAGTTCGTCTGACATACTTTGGGCATGTTGCAAGGAGGGACAAGTCCTTGGAGAGGGACATCATGCTTGGGAGGATGGAGGGACGGCACAAGAGGGGAAGACCCTCTATGAGATGGATTGATTCAGTGACTGGGGTAATCAGAATGGGTGAGTCAGATGCAGTGTGACTGGCACAGGATACAGCAGGGTTTAGGGTTGTTGTACATAGGGTCGTTATGAGTCGACAACGACTCGATGGCACATAACAACAGCACCACAATGCGAAACCTATACTTGGACCAAGAGACAGTTCTCAGAACAGAGCAGGGAGACACTGGCTGGTTTAAAATCAAGAAGGGGGCCCATCAGGGATGTATTTTGTCTCTGTACCTTTTCAATCTGTATGCAGAAAAGATCATCTGATAAGCCGGGCTGTATGAGGAGGAATGTGGCATCAGGATTGGTGGAAGAATCATCAACAACCTGCGTTATGGGGATGACACAACCCTGCTTGATGAAACTGAGGAGGACCTGAATCACTTCCTGAAGAAGATCAAGGAATGCAGTCTTCAATATGGATTGAAGCTCAACATCAAGAAAACAAAGATTCTCACCACTGGGCCAATTGACAGCATCAGTATGGATGGTGAAGAGACTGAGATAGTTAACAGTTTTAGTTTATTTGATTCCACAGTCAACACTCTTGGTAACAGCAGTCAGGAAATCAGGAGATGAATTGCATTGGGCAAGTCAGCTGTGAGGGACCTCTCAAGTACTGAAGAGCAACAACATCAGGGTGGAGATTCAGGTGCGCTTGATATAGGCTAGTCTTCGCAATTACGTGCTATGCATCAGAGAATTGGACAGTAAATAGGGATGATAGAGAATTGATGCCTTTGAGCTGTGGTGCTGGAGAAGAGTGCTGAATATACCATGGACTGCTTGGAGATTAAACACGTTTGTCCTGGAGAGGGTGAACCCGTAGTGCTCCTTGGAGGCAAGGATTCTGAAGCTTCATCTGACATACTCTGGGTATGTTTCGAGGAGGGACTGGTCCTTGAGAGTGACATCATGTTTGGGAGAGTGGAGGGACGGCGCAGGAGAGGAAGACCCTCAATGAGATGCATCAATTCTGTGAGTGGAGTGGTGGGAATGAATGTGTTTGAGAAGGCGAGGTTGGCACAGGATAGAATGGTATTTAGGGCTCTTCCACACAGGGTTGCGATGGCCCATAACAACAACAACAACAGATGGAATGTAAAGGATGCAAAAGAACTTGGGGAAGGTTAAACTTGACTTCAATTAACTCCACAAAAGAGAACCACACTCATCAACAGCTACAGTAAAAAAAAATTAATTTCTATAAAGAATGTCAGACATGCCCCACCCCCACTCTGCTGCACATACTTCAACAAATCACCAAAAACTGTGGGCTTTATTAGGGAAATAGGGTAAGCAGGGTGGGGAAGACAACATCCATCACATAATCAAAACTCTGGTTCATTCATGCAACACAAATAAAGGAAAGTCTCTGGTTTCCTCCATCTTCCAGCGAGCTTTAACTCACAGCAGTCCCAAGTCAGCTCTTCCATCAATCATTCAGCTAGCAAAACCTCTGGCTGCACGAGCTCCATCGGGCTTAATTCAACTTGCTACCTTGCCTCTATACCTTGGTTAACTCTCTCTCTTATGCTGGTCTCACACTTGTTGATTAAGTTGAAGAAAATGATCAATGGACAAAGCCGGTGTATATAGTTGAGGCAGCGGGAGTGAAAACAACCCAAAGGAGGGTGCAACTAGGCAATGGCTAGAAAAGCCATTTTCAAAAGTTCTAACATCAAGATATAACAAACAAGTAACAAAAAAGTTGTGACTAGACTGGTTACACAAGTTAAGGTGGGGCGGGGGGAAGAATACTTAAAATGTGTAAAAAATCTACAAGGTATCTAACTGGTGACTGTTGTTGTTGCTTGGTGCCTTCAAGTCGAGAATGACTCATAGTGACCCTGTGAAGACATATCTGAACCTTGTGCTATCCTATGCTATCTTCACAATCTTTGCACTCCCTGTGTCAATCCATCTGGTTGAGGGTCTTCCTCTCCTTTACTGAACTCTACCCTTTCAAGCATGATGTCCCTCTCCAAGAACAAAGCTTTATCACCATTGCCTCCTAGGAGCACTGTAGCTGTACCTTCCCTTAGGTATATATGTTTATTCTTTAGGCAGGCCAAGGGATATCCAGTATTCTCCAATACCACAGTTTAAAGGTATCAATTCTTCTGTAAACCTTATTTGTTGTACAGCTCTCAGATGCATAACAAGTATTTGAAAAGGTCAAAGGCTGAATCAGAAACATTTCAGTCCTCAAAATGACATGACTGCTCCTCAATAATTTGAAGGTTCTTGACTACAGGCTTTCCCAGTGCAATTCTCACGACTGTGGGTACCATGGCTGCTGATTGTGGATACAAATAAGACGAAGTCACTGACAGTTTCAATCTTATTTCCATCTATCAGTCCAGTGCTGAAGATTTTTATTTTCTTGATGTTGAGATACAATTCATATTGAAGGCTGTATTTGTTGATCTTCAGCAAAAGTGCTTAAAGTCCTCCTCACTTCCAGAAAGCATAGCTGTGTTACTTGTATAACACAGGTTATTGATGAGTTATCCTCTGATTCTAATGCCATATTTGTTGAGTGCAGCTTCTTGAATAATTTGCTCAGCATAAAGATTGACGACCTCTTCAAAGTACTTAGGAATACTGATGTCACTCTAGAGCCTAAAGTGCACCTGGTACAGGCCATGGTGTTAGCAATCACTTGTTATGAATCAGAGAGCTGGGCAATGTCTAGGGATAATACGAGAATCGATGCCTTTGTGCTGTGGTGCTGGAGAAGGTTATTGCATATACCATGGACAGCTAAGGGAACAAACAGGTTCATCTGGGAGATGGTGAAAACAGGCTGCTCCTTGGAGGCAAGCACTCTGAAGCTTTGTCTGACATACTTTGGATATATTTAAAGGAGGGACAAACCTTTGGAGAGGGGCGTCATACTTGGGAGGGTGGAGGAACAGCACAGAAGTGGAAGACACTCGATTAAATGGACTGATTCAGTGACTGGGGTAATGGAGGTAGGCGTGACGGAGACAGTGAGATTGGCATAGGATAGAGCAGGGTTTAGGGCTGTTGAACATAGGGTCACTATGAATGGCAGGTAACTAAATGTAAAATAACAACAATAAAGACTGAAGGTTGTTATGTGCCGTCGAGACACTTGCGACTCACAGAGACCCTATGTATAACAGCCCTAAACTCTGCTCTGTCCTGTGCCAATCGCACTGTTTCTGACACTCCCATCCTGATTACCCCAGTCACTGAATCAATCCACCTCATAGAGGGCCTTCCTCTTCTGCGCTGTCCCTCCAACCTACCAAAGATGATGTCCCTTTACAAGGACCAATCCCTCCTAACAACATGTCCAAAGTATGTTAGATGAAGCCTCAGAATCCTTTCCTCCAAGGAGCCGCCCAGTTTATCCCTCTCCAGGATGAAATCTGTTTGTTTTCCTATCAGTCCATGGTACTCTCAATACTCTTCTCCAGGACCACAGCTCAAAGGCATCAATTCTCCTTCTATCCTCCTAGGTCATTGTCTAACCCTCTGATGCTTAACAAGTGATTGCAAAGACTATGTTCTGTATCATACGCACCTTATTCTCCAGAGAGACACCATTACTCTTTAGTACTTTGGAGAGGTCCCTAACAGCAGACTTTCCTGGCTACTGGTGTCAAGAATGTTGACTGTGGAGCCAAGCAAACGAAAGCTTTCAACAATCTCAATCTCTTCACCATCCATCCTGATGCTGCCAATTGGCCCAGTGGTGAGAATATTTGTCTTCTTGACATTGAGCCTCAATCCATATTGGAGGCTGAAGTCCTTGACCATCTGCAGCAAGCGACTCAGGTCCTCCTCAGTTTCAGCAAGCAGGGTTGTGTCATCTGCATAATGCAGATTGTTGCTAGATCTTCCACAAATCTTGACCCCACACTTCTCCTCATAGAGCCCAGCCTCCTGGATGATCTGTTCTGCATACAGGTTAAAAAGATATGGAGACAGGACACATCCCTGGCCTACGCCCTTCCCAATTTTGAACTATGAAGTGTTTCCTTGCTCTGTTCTGACGACTGCTTCCTGGTCCAACTATAGGTTTCGCATTAGCACAATCAGGTGTTCTGGGATTCGCATTCTTCTCAGAGTTAGCCACAGTTTGTTATGACCCACACAGTCAAACACCTTTGCATAGTCAATGAAACATAGACAGACATTCCTCTGGTATTCCCCGCTTTCAGCTAAGATCCATCTAACATCAGCCACAATATCCCTAGTACCATGACCCCTTCTAAACCCAGCCTGGACTTCTGGCAGTTCTCTGCTGATGTGCTGTTCCAGTCATTTTTGGATAATTTTCAGTAGAATCTTGCTTGTATGTGAAATCAATGAGATTGTTCTGTAGTTTCCACACTCTGTTGAGTCACCCTTCTTTGGGATGGGAACAAATATAGATCTCTTCCAGTCAGTTGGCCAAGTGGTTGTTCTCCAGATTTCTTGGTACAACTTGGTGAGCACGTCCAGGGCAGCATCTGTTAGTTGAAATATGTCAATTGGTATACCATCCATTCCTGGGGCCTTATTTTTTTGCAATTTCCTTCAAAGAAGCTTGAACTTCTCTCATCATCATGCTCATATGTTGTTTCATGAAAATCTTCTGTGTCTGCCAATTCCTTTTGATACAGTAATTCAGTATATTCTTTTCATCTTCTTTTAATACTTCCTGGATCATTTAATATTCTGCTGAAAGCATCCTTGATTATAGCAACTCGAGGTTTGAATTTATTCTTCAGTTCCTTGAGCTTAAGATATGCTGAGTGAGTTCTGCCCTTTTGATTTTCTGACTCCAACTCCTTGCACTTTTCATTGTAATATTTTACTTTGTCATCCCGTGCTGCCTTTTGAAATCTTCTATTCAACTCTTTAGTATCTTGAATTCTTCCCCGTGCTTTGGCTTCTCTGCGCTCCAGTGCAATTTTCAGAGTCTCTTCTGACATCCATTTTGGTCTTCTCTTCCTCTTCTGTTTTTGCAATGACCATTAGCACTCTTCCTGGATGATACCCTTGATATCCTCCCACAACTCGTCTAGTCTTCGCTCATTAGTGTTCAAGGCCTCAAACTTGTTCCTGAGATGATTCTGAAATGCAGGTGGGATAGACTCAAAGTCATATTTTGGTTGCCTCCATTTGGTTTAATTTTCCTCAACTTCAGCTTGAACTTGCATATGAGTAGTTGGTGGTCTGTTCCACAATCAGCTCCTGGCCTAGTTTTCACACAGCTGATATTGAGCTTCTCCAGTGGTTCTTTCCACAGATGTAATCAATCTGATTCCTATGCATACCATCAGGTGAAATCCATGTATATAATCTGTGTTTATGTCTCTTACAAAAAGTATTTGCTATGAACATGTCATTGGTTGTGCAAAATTCAATTATTCTCTCTCCAGCTTCATTTTTGTCACTGAGTCCATGTTTTCCAACTACTGAATCTTCTTCTTTATTCCCAAATTTCGCATTCCAGTCACCCATTACTATCAATGCATTTTGATTGCCTGTTCAATCGATCTCCGATTGTAAAAGTTGGTAAAAATCTTCTATAGCCTCTTCCTTGGCTCTGGTTGTTGGTGCATATATCTGAATGGTAGTGGTATTCACTAGATATGGAAAAAAGATATAGCCCTGAAAAACACCTTCCTTCATTTTAAACCATGAAGTGTTTGCTTCCTGTTCAGACAAGAGATTCTTGGTCTAGGTAGAAGCTTTGCATGAACACAATTCAGTGCTTTAATATTCCTTTTCTTCTCAATGTTAGTCATAGCTATGATCCAGAGTCAAATGCTTTTTCATTGTCAATAAAACACAGATAGACATTTTTCTGGTATTCTGTTTTCAGCCAGGTTCCATCTTTAATCAACAAAGATATCCCTTGTGCCAAAGCTTCTTCTCAATCCAGTTGGAATTACTAGCACTTCTCTATGTACTGTTCTAGCTGGGTTTTTTAATGATCTTCAGCAGTATTTTGTTTGCATGTGGTATTAATGATCTTGTTCAATAATTTCCACATTCTGTTGGATCAATTTTCTTGGAATGGGAACTCATATGGATCTCTTCAAGTCAGTGAGCCAAGCAGCTAGCCTCCTAATTTCCTGGCATAGACTGGTAAGCACGTCCAGAACTTCCATCTGTTAGGTGATGTTAGGCTGAAAATAAAAATGGAAGTTGAAGCTCAACTCAAAAATCCCCATGTCAGAATATCTTCCGAAACCAAACCTCAGGAAATCCTATGTCAGGACAATTCCCCAGAACCAGAACTCAAATTCCCATATGAGGGCCTTTTCCAAACCCAGAAACTTTATGTACCAATGAACTACTGCAATGTCAAACTCATTTCACAACTCCCTAAAACACACTTGCTGAAACCCCATATAAACCCGCCTAAGCCCAACTCCCAGTGCTACTCCCCTAGCAGAGTAGCCTGTCATGCAATAAACTCAGAAATGTTTCTCGGCTTTGATACGAAACTTTTCATCTGGTGCCGAAACCCATGAAGACACCCGAACAGGATGATTCCTCCAGGTTGATTGGCCTTTTGGATGCCTCTTTCCTGTGCCTTCTGAGACCCTACCAACGCAGCAAGAGCTCTGAACAGGTAAGGTAAGATTCTATGATTCTACAAGTTTATTTTGTCTCATTTTCTCTGTCTTTTGAGACAGCCCAGGCCTGGCTGAGTAGACTCTCCATGTCCCACGCCGGTCACTCTCTGCCTTTCAGACTCCTTCCTATTCTCTGCTACTGTCTGCCACTGTCATGGGCTCTGACCTGACCAGGCCATCCAAGTCTACTCACTTAGGCTGTCTCCATTCCAACCTTCTGTCCTTGGGATTGGAGGAATATGTCAAACCAAAAACTTTATTAAATTTTGTACCCAAATCTGGCCACAGTACCACAACTAAACTCTTTGGCCATAAAATAGAACCTTAATTTCATTATCCTTGATAACTTTGGCAGGGGAATCGGTAAAGCTGGTGAGATCCCTTATATCCAAGCTTTCTTCTACCTCAGATCTTGGCCTTCCCTCCTTCAATCCTGCCATACCTATCAAGTTCTGGCTAAATATTCCCCTGCTTCTCCTGTTTCCTCTTTCTCCTCTGTGTCCTCCACAAACCCTCCTCACTCACAATATCTCTCTCCCCCAATAACCTTGACTTTGACTCCTCTGACTCAGCCCCCCTCCTTATGTTCCTATCTCCACTATCAGCCAAGTGCCTGGTTCTAGTCCTAGACACTCTTCAAACCATGCTTCTAGCTCTACTGATCCTCAAAAAAAGCCATCCAGTCTCCTCTGCTCACGCACTCACAATTACCCCCTCACCCCCCCTGCACTAAAACTCTTCTATCCAATCCCTAGGCCCCCTCTACCCCCTCCACAAGGTGGCAGGAGCTGAGGGTATAGTCCATGTTCATATTCCATTTTTCTCTCACTGATCTATCACAATTAAAGAAGCACCTTGGCACCTTCTCTAGAGACCCTGACACATACACCAAAGAGTTTCAGTATCTTACCCAGTCCTATGATCTTACACATATTGATCTGTATTGATCTGCCTCTTGACCACTGCTCTATGAACTGTCCAGAAGAAAACACTCTTCTCGGGGATTTTCTGCCTCTTGCCATTGCTGTCCTTCCAAACACCACCAGAGTGATTTAGGGTAGATAGTGGTATTTGTCCTCTCTTGAATCTCCTGCCCACGTCGTGAGCAGACCTTCTCATGAAGATCAAAGACAATTAAAAATTGCCTTATTCTCTTGAACCTCTCTCTGGGAACCCCCACTACTTATTGTTCCTCAGTCAACCAATTCTGCCCTTCTCAGTACCCTCCACTGGGGTGTCTCCTCTGCTACCTTGTTAACTTTCTTATTGCAAGAACATGGCATAGGTGCAATATCAATTAAATAATAGGTCTCAACAGCCCTAAAATGGGACACATGAGTTCAACACTGTCAGAGACTTCAACAATTTCTACTAATGCAATGGCTCTCTTTCTCTTTGTCAAAACTGCCACACTTAGCAAATTCTTCTCTTTCTAAGCCCTTTCCCCTTTTCAATCAAAAACTTCCTCACCTTTGATCTCTACTCCTTCCTGATCTCCCACCAAAAGTAAAAGACCCCTCCCTTATTTTCCTCTGGCCTCTCTCAGACACATCCTGAAACTAGAGCCAAAATTTTTTTCCTAAGCTCATGAACAGTGTTTGGTGAAGCTCCCCATTAAAACAAGCTTAGAAGCAGGAGTGGCATCCACCTCCACAACAGCTTACCTCTGGAAACCCTATGAACCTGGATAAAGTTATACAGGAAGTTCATAGGGTCGCTAAGAGTCGCATGGACTCGGGAATTAACAACCTCTCAGTAAAAAACAAAACAAAACAAAAAACCTTAAATCTTCTGAAACTATAACCTCACCTTCCTTTTCCAACCCCAACAACATCCATCTCCTGTTTCTGACCCCACTCATTAAATAATCCCACATATCATCCTCACCCAGCTTCCAGACCAAACCACACAGATAAACAGGCCAAACCCCTTCTTTCTCTCTGCCCACCCACCCCCATTCCAGCACATTACCTACCCTCTATCAAAATTCAGCCATCCAATCCCTGTAAAATATAAAATCTATCCAGCAACACCTTATCACTTTCTTGTCAAAAGCCATTTTTTTTCTCTTTTCAAGGTAAATTCCAAAACACAGTAAAGTAAAAAAGTTTTAAATATTATTTCTTCTGTTTTTCTAACTCACTTCCTGTCCTGATAAGCTTATGCCTCCTCTCAGTAAAAAAGAATTTAAAATAGTTTTTACTTTATTTCCTTATTTTCTACACACTTTAAATTTTTTAGCCAGAGTTCAGTTAAAATTTTAATTTATCTTTTCCTTTTTGTTTTAAGTTTAATATAGCACTAGTTTAAAGCTCATACATTCTACAAACGGCTGCTAGAAATTATATACAAACTTGGCTCATTAAAATAAGTAATATTCATGTAAAATCAGTAAACTAAATTAGCAGACAACCAAAGTAACTCAAACTAACTTTTTAGCTGTTGCTATATCAGTATTTATCAATAACAACTTGGACCAGGAAAAGAAGGACTAGCTAAAAGCCAAATTTCTTAAAACTGCTTTTGCAGAGAGTCCAACGCCTCCAATTTCGAGGCTTTAACTTACAGTATAATGTCCACAATCATGAGTCCCCCAAAGGACATCAGGGAGCTGAAATCAATGCAAGAACATGAGGGATTTTATTACAAGCTCTGAAGCAGGGACTCTACACACACCCTGACACAGGGGCCATGTGGCAGAGCACCCAGCACTTCAAGACAAGGGTTTTTATTGGTGCTGGGAGTGGCAAGGACTGAGTGAGGGTTGGGGAGATACAAGGGGATTGCAGAACTTGTGAGATAAAATGGAGGTGATTAGCTAATTTGTAAATGAGCAGGCTCATTAGCAAGGGTGGGAACATTTGGCATACTCTGATTGGAGTAAGGTTCATACAGAAGGAGTTAGAGTCACTTCTTTGAGGTCCTTTCAGGAAGTGAACTCAAGAAAAACAAGGGCAAAGGACTTAAGATGGCAGCCAGACCAGATATAGATATAAATATACATACAGATATATATACACAAATCTTGACTTTTATAAAAAAAAGCCTCATCATGGTCATATAAGTCATTAATATAAAAATATGGAGCAATGAAAAGTAGAGGGACAAATGGGAAGCCTCTTGCCACTTGCTTTCAATGCAGTCTTCATGGACAGCTGGCTCAGCGATGCCCCAAGCCACTCTTGGTATCAAAAGAGCAATGAGACTGACAAGAGCTCTAGCCCCCCTCAAGGGAGTTATGAGTGACCAGGATAGTATCACCGTAAGCCTGGAAAATCCTTGAAAATGCATGGACGTTGCTGGTAATAAAGATTTCTTTTCTTCTGGACACTAGTACGAGTCACTCTGTCTTGAGATTTTTAGCAACCTTCTTTCCCTGTGCCATCCAACTTAATATTGCAGATATTTAGAAAAACCTACCCACCCCCTGCCCCAAGCCATCTTTATGATCTCTTATTCTTCACTGCTGTCCCACATATAGTGTCTAGTCCTACATTCCTTTTAAACAGTTCTTTACCTTGTCTGTTCTAATGCAATGGTCATTATCTATCTATCCACTCTTGTCCCAGTCTCCCAGCCTCCAATGTCAACCTGCTTTGTAGCAGAGGTGCTGTGTAGCATTTGTCTCTTTGTGGCTAGAATGTTTCACCCAGGATAATGTCCTCTGAGTTTCCCTATGTTATATAAAGTTTTACAAGCTCATTATTTTTCAGTGATACATAAAATTCTATTGTTGTTGTTGTTTTGTGCCTTCGTGTCACTTGTGACTCATAGTGACCCTATGTACAACAGCCCTAAACTCTGCTCTGTCCTGTGCCAATCGCACTGTCCCCAATATCCCCATCCCGATTACCCCAGTCACTGAATCAATCCACCTCATACAGGGCCTTCCTCTCCTGTGCTGTTCCTCTAATCTACCAAAGATGATGTCCCTCTCCAAGGACCAGTCCCTCCTTAGAACATGTCCAAAGTATGTTAGATGAAGCCTCAGAATCCTTGCCTCCAAGGAGCTGCCCGGTTTAACCCTCTCCAGGATGAATCTGTTTGTTTTCCTAGCAGTCCATGGTACTCTCAATACTCTTCTCCAGCACCACAGCTCAAAGGCATCAATTCTCCTTCTATCTTCCTAGTCATTGTCCAACTCTCTGATGCATAACAAATGACTGCAAAGATCATGGCCTGTATCAGACGCACCTTATTATATAACTAAAATATGTCCTTATAATACTCCCATTTAACAGCCCAGAAGCCATATAATATTCTTTCCTATATCTCTCCACTCTATTATCCTTTATTTGCCTTTAAGTAAACTAACCCAGAAACATTGAGAATCAGTTAATATAATTAAGAAAAATATTTTAGCCAACTTATTCTAACAAACTCAGTCTAATAAAAATTACCCTATTGCTGATTACCCTGTTATATATTTGAACAGTTTTTCAAAAAATATCCAAACTCAGACAGAAGGAAGTTCTCTTTAGAACCCGACTTCAGTGCAATCCAATTCTAATGAGCTTCTCCAGTCTGTCTTTCTCCCTTTTCATTACTAACTGGATCTTAGAACTCAATCCTAGGAACCCACTCCACACTATACAGGAGTCTCTCCAAGACTTTACCTCTGACCAAATATCTTTTTATACCTTCTCTAAATATGGGATCTCCATTCCTCGTCATCTTTTCTGTAATAATCACTGAAACGCTCTCTGAATTCTTTCATCCTTTCTATCAGAGTATAAGAGTCCTGCCTCACTGCTTTTCCAAGCAAACCCACAGTGGTCCTCCTGTTAGATGTACACCTGACCATCCATTACAGACTGGATTATCAATTCAAGATTGGACCTCAATTGAGGATGTTCTATTTCACTCAGCATACAAAACAGGGCCTATTTTGACCAGAGGTCCTCGCAACCAAATTCTCCAAACATGGCCCAATAGTCTCTCCCAAAACAACATAGTAGGAGTAACAGAAAAATTAACAGCCCATATATTATTCTTCCCTTATGCTTATTTCAAAAATATACAATTTACTCATCAATTCCTCATAATACCGCAGTGTCCCATTTCTCTACTAGGCTATTTTAAGCAACCTTAAAGCTTCTGTAAACCTCACCCTCACCCCCAGCCGTAGTCCAATACAACTTTCCTTCTATGCTTAACTCCCAAAAAAGCTCTCCTCTCCTTCACTTTCCCACTGTCACCCCATCAAGTTGATCTTATAGTTTGGGATACCACTAACCCATCAAACTACATATCATACTCCTATTAATATTAAAGGACCAAACCTCCTTTCCATGCATTCCCTAGTACCCCAACAGTAGGGGATATCTCCAAGGACTGAAACCCATTATAACTAAGTCCCTCAAAACTGTTACTTTAATTCCCACTCATTCGGCTTACAACACTCCTATACTTTCAGCAAAGAAACCAGAGAGCTCATAATGTCTTATGTAACATATCTAAAATATCAGTAATTTCATACAACCAGTACATCTAGTAGTCCCTATAACCCATATATTCTCAGCTACACCATACCCTCCCTTCAGTAGTGAGATAGCAACTACCCTTCATACCTCTTATATTACTGCTCATTCTTGTATTAACCTGTGGGACATGTTTACTCAAAATTTTTACTAATTTTTTGCAGAAGCTGTTTAGCGCATTTACCAAGAAAACCATCAGTGATCTGTGCATGATGAAGTACACACCACTCCCTCCAAATGAGACAGCATAATATACTTGTCTCCCTTAAACCCCACTATGCCCCCATTGAGCAGGAAGAGCCAAAAGACATAGTCACCCCTCATCGCACAAAGGCAGGAACGTTAGGTTAAAAATAAAAATGGAGGTTGAAGCTTAACCCAGAAATCCCTATGTCAGGACATCTTCTGAAACCAAAAGTCAAAAAACCCTATATCAGGACGTTTTTTGAAACCAGAACTCAGGAAATCCTATGTCAGGACAATTCCTCAGAACCAGAACTCAGAAATTCCCATATTAGGACCTTTTCCAAACCCAGAAACTTTATGTACTAATGAGCTACTGCAATGTCAAACTCAACTTACAACGCCGTAAAACATACTTGCTGAAATCCCATATAAACCCGCCTAAGCCCAACTCCCAGTGCTACTCCCCTTGCAGAGAAGTCTGGCATGCAATAAACTCTGAGAAATGTTTCTCTCGCAGCATGGTTCTTGGCTTTGGTCCAAAACCTTTCAGTTGAAACTTGTCAACTGGTATCCAATTGATTCCTGGGGATTTCTTTTTCGCCAGTACCTTTAGCGCAGACTGAACTTTTTCCTTCATTATCATTGGCTCTTCATTTGCTATTTCCTGAAATATTTCCCTATCAGCCAATTCTTTTGGGTATACAATGATTCTATGTATTCCCTCCATCTTCTTTTGATTCTACCTGGACCATTCAAGGTTTTTAATATTTTGAAGGGTCTGAAGAGAAGTAGTAATAAAATCCAGAACTATGCTTAAATTTCAGCACAAAATAGAAAATGACGTTTGAAGCCCTGCATCATCATTTGAATCTTAGTTCTCATTACTGATTAACTTCTCTATAACAAGATTTAGCATCCTATTGTTTGCGGTCTAGCTAATGTTACTGATTAACTTCTTTACAATAAAGTTTAACACTTTGTATCTCTAGATCTATGTTTAAATTCCTTATGTTCATATTGCTGTATATTAAATGAGCTAGTAAGTATTTTGTGCAGGGTCATTAAAATCCTAACCTTGGATTATGATCTCATATTCAGGTAAATGTTAGGGTTTGGAAAGGCAATTTGTTAGGGTTTGGAAAGGCAATTGGTAATTCCATGGTGAGATGAAAAACACTATCACTCCAAAAAGTAGATTGCTTCCCCAAATAATAAACCTTTATGTAACTTTGGACAGAAAGATAGTAATGTGTTACCTGGGTCAATATTGTTTGACATAGGGACTGTTGATAGAGACTTAGATTGCTTCTCTTTTGCCAATGACATTATGATTATTGAGCACATGCTACTTTCTAAAATGGTTCTGCCTTGACCAACTCTTTTCAGCACAATGATTCTGTGTATTCCTTCCATCATCTTCTGATGCTTCCTGCATCATTCAATATTTTGCTCATAAAATCCTTCGGCACTACAACTCAAGATGTGAATTTGTTCTTCAATTCATTCAGCTTGACAAATGTTCAATGTGTTCTTCACATTTGTTTTCTAACTCCAGCTCTTGGCACATTTCATTATAGTCCTTTACTTTGTGTTCTCCCCCTGTACTTCTGTTCATTTTTCTTACTTCAGCATTTCTTTTGTTTTGTTCTCTGTACTAGAATCTTCTGACATTCATTTTTGCTTTTTCATTTTTGTTCTTTTGTTTTCTTCCTAACATCTTTGTAATGACCTTTTGCTTTCTTCATGAATGGTATACTTAATGTGATCCCATGTTAATCTAATGATGACTATTTACTGCATCAAATCCATTCTTGAGATGGTCTTCAAATTCAAGTGGGAGAAACTCAAGATCATATTTTCACTGTAATGGACTTCTTTCTAATGTCATCCATTTCAATGTGAACCCTGTTTATAGAAAGTGAAGACAACTTAAGCACTTACTGAAGATTGAAAGACTTCAATAAAGATTACATCTCAATATCAAGAAAACAAAAATCCATTAACCAGTATCCTTACAATAGGCAATCTTATGAGAGAGGAGAAAAGACTGAAGATGTCAAAAATTTCATTTTACTTGGATCTATAATCAACACTCATGGCATCAGCAGTCATCAAAAGATGTTTTGCCTTGACTTCTGTAAACAGCTAAAGACCAGGGGTGTCAGTTTAAAGACCAAGATGCACTTGAACCAAGTCATGGTATTTGCAATGGCTTCATCTTCACACAAAAGCTGGATGACTAAAGTGAAGACCAACTCAGAGCTGATGTTCCAGTAGGTTTCCAGAAGCTATCAACTTCACAGGAGGAGATTTCCCATCTTTTCCTCAAATATACCAGACTGCCTAAACAAATCTGTATTGGAGGAAGTATAATCAGGGTGTTCCTTAGAGGCAAGGATGTTGAAACTCCATCTCCCATACTTTGAGTATGTTTTCAGGAGAGCTTCTCACAGGAAAAGACATCATGCTAGGAAAAGAGGAGAGTCAGTAAAAGAGTCAATCCATCTCTAGATTGACACAGTGTCCACAAATTTGGGCTGGAGCATGGCAGTGACTGGGAGGATCTGTTCTGTTCCTCAGAGGGTCGCTCTGAGTCATAATTGACTTGATCACACCTAACAACAACATAAGCTTCTCTATAGTGTGAAAAGAAGGCATTGTCTCTAATGACAACTTAATGTAACAAAAGTCAACAAAAAATGCAGATTTGGAGCAGAGCCAAATAAATCAGTGAAAGAGGGAAATGTTTGCCAGAGAGAAGCAGAGGTGAGACTTAAAATGTAGGTTTTGGGGGAAAGAGAGAAGCCATTTGGAAGGAGCAGATGGTTGACCTAGGCAAGAAGAAAGGGTAGAGTGAACAGGTGAGTTCACAAAAAGAATGTAGTTAACCAGGATTCATCTGAAGGCCCAAATTCAGATGTGAGTTCAGTTTTGAAAGATCCAAGTTCAGAAAAATAAAGGTCATGGGTAAATTCAAGAAATGCCAAAATACAAATAAATTTTATAAAATTTAAAGGGAATTATATTGCATTTGTCGCACAAATGGATTGAAAAGGTATGGAGAGAAGACAGATCTCTGACACACTCCTTTCCCAATTTTGAACCATGTAGTGTTTCCTTGCTCTGTTCTGACTACTGCTTCCTGGTTGAAGTGTAAGTTTTGCATGACCTAAATCAAATGTTCTAGAATTCCCATTCTTCTCAATGTTAGCCACAATTTGTTGTGATCCTCATGGTCAAATGCCCTTACAAAGTCAATGAAACACAGCCAGATATTCTCATTTTCTGCTCTCAGCCAAGATTCATCGAACATTGGCTATAATGTCCCTACTGCAATAGCCTCTTAGAAACAGTTTATATTCCCGGTAGTTTTCTGTCAATGTACTGTTCCAGTAGTTTGGTTTTGTTTTTTTAAAATAATCTTACAAGTGAAATTGTTTGATAATTGCAGAGTAGGTCATTCGGAAGGCTGGCTTTAAGAGAAGAAATGTAGAATTAGGATTAGAGGAAAACTCACCAATAACCTGTGTTATGCAGCTGACAAAACCTTGCTTGCAAAAACTGAGGAACACCTGAAGCTTTTGCTGCAGAAGGTCAAGGACTGTAGTCTTCAATGTGGACTGAAGCACAACATCAAGGAAACAAAGATTCTCACCACTGAGTCAATTGGTAATACCATGATAGATGTAGAAGAGCTTAAGGTGTTAACAATTTTAGCTTGCTCAGGTCCACAATCAAAACCAGCAGTTAGGAAATCAAAGACAAATTGCATTAGGAAATTCTGCTGTCAGAGTGTTAAAGAGCAACAATGTAAATCTAGAGACTAAGATGCGCCTGATCCGGGCCATGGTCTTCCCAATTACTTGCTCTGCATCAGAGAGCTGTAAAATGACTAAGGATCACATAAGAATTGATGTCATTCAGTTGTAGTGTGGAGAATACTGTTGAACATTCCAAAGATGGTTAAGAAAACAAACAGGTTTGTTCTGGAGAGGGAGAAACCAACTTGCTCCTTAGAGTCAAGGATTTTAAAGCTCCATCTCATATACTCTGGACATATTGCCAGGAGAGATCAGACTTTGGAGACGAACATCATGCTTGGAAGTGTGGAAGGAAAGTGCAGGAGAGGAAGACCTCGGATAAGATGGACTGACACTGTAACTGGTGTAATGGGGTTATGTTGTCAGAGACAGTGAGATTGGCTCAGGATCGGAGAGAGTTCAGAGGTACTATGCATAAAGTTACTTTGAGTCTTGACAACAACCACAATAACAAACATTGTATTTACAGGTTTTCTACTGATTTTTTTCAAAAATTATAAATGCATAAGAAAACATACAAGCACACCAAAAACACATACGAACAAAAGATCTGAACCCTGGTCTATCTTGCACCATCCTCACACTTCCTGACATACAAGAGCCCACTGAAGCAGTCCAGTGTCAATCCACCTAGTTAAGGGTCTCCCCCTCCTTTGCTGACCCTCCACTCTTCCCAGCATCGTGTCCTTCTCTATGGAATAGTCCCTCTTAGCAACATAACCAAAGTATGTGAGGCATCCTTCCTGACTCCAAAGAGAACTCTGGCTGAACCCTCTCCAAGACATACCTGTTCACTCTCTTGGCTGTCTATGTAATGTTCAGTGCTCTTCTCCAACACCACAGCTAAAAAGTGTCAATTCTTTTTCTGTCATCCTTATTTACTGTCCAGCTCTCAGATACATAGCAAGTAAAGATCATGGCATGAATCAAACACATCCTAGTCCTCAAACTGACAAAATTACTCCTCAATAATTTCAAAAGATTTTTCAAGGGCAATGTGTCTCCTTATACTTGACTGCTGGTACCAAGGGTGATTGTCATGGATACAAGCAAGATGAAGGTGCTGACAGTTTCAATCTCCTCTACACTATCACAATGCGGCCTATTGGTCCAGTGGTAAGAATTTTTTCTTAACACTGAGATGCAATTCATGCTGAAGGCTGCATTCCTTGGTTTTCTGCTACAAGTGCTTCAAGCCCACCTCAATTTCAACGTGCAAAGTTGTGTAATCTACTGTAATGCAGGTTACTGATGAGTGTCCCTCCAATCCTGATGTCACATTCCTTTTTACAGAGTCCAGCTTCTCAAATAATTTGCTCAGTATACAGGATGAACAGGTATGAAGAGAGAACACAAATCCAACACATTCCCTTCTCAAATTTAAACCATGCAGTGTTCCCCTGCTTTGTTTGCTCAACAATCTCCTGGTCCAAATATAGGATCCATATGAGCACAATTATGTGCTCTGGGATTCTCATTCTTCTCAATGTCAGCCATAACTTCCTATGCTCCATACAGTCATGCCTTTGCATAGTCAATAAAGCATGAAAACACATCCTTATGGTATTCTTCACTTTCAGCCAGAATCCATTTGACATCAGCAATGATATCCCAGGTGTCATGGCCTCTTCTAAATCCTGCTTGTACTTCTGACAGTTTTATTTACACACACACACACACACACACACACACACACACACACTGATCTAACCATTTTTTAATAATCTTCAGTAGTATTGCTTGCATGTGATATTAATGATATTGTTCAATATTTTCCACATTCAAGTGGATCACCATTCTTGGAAATGGGAATAAATATGGACCTCTTCCAATCCATTGGCCAGCCACCTATACTCCACATTTCCTGGCACAGACTGGTGAACACATCCAAGGCTGCATTTGTTAACTGAAACAAGTGAGTTGGTATCTCTTCACTTCCTGAGGCCTTGTTTCTTGCAATGCAACTTCTTCCTTTATTACAATTGGCTCCTGCTCATATGTTGTTGTTGTTGTTATGTGCTGTTGAGTCACTTGCAACACATAGCGACCCTATGTACAACAGCCCTAAATCCTACTCTGTCCTGTGCCAATCTCACTGTCTCCAACACACCCACCTCAATTACTTGTCACTGAATCAATCAAACTCATGGAGGGTCTTCCCCTCCTGCTCTGTTCTTCCACCCTCCCACATATGACATCCCTCTCCAAGGACCAGTCCCTCCTTGCAACATGTCCAAAGTATGTCAGACAAAGATTTAGAATCCTTGCCCCCAAGGAGAAGCCTGGTTTAACCCTCTCCAGGACAAACCTGTTTGTTTTCTTAGCATTCCATGGTACATTCGATACTCATCTCCAGCATCACAGCTCAAAGGCATAAATTCTCCTTCTATCATCCCTAGTCAGTGTCCAGCTCTCTGATGCATAGCAAGTGATTTCAAAGACCATGGCCTGTACCAAGAGCATCTTAGTCTCCAGAGTGACACCATTACTCTTCAGTACCCTGGAGAGGTCTCTAACAGCAGACTTTCCCATCGCAATGTGTCTTTTAATTTCTTGGTTGCTGGTGCCTAGAGTGTTGACTGTGGAACTAAGTAAACTTAAACTGTTAACTATCTCAATCTCTTCACCATCCATACTGATGCTGCATATTAGCACAGTGGTGAGAATCTTTGTTTTCTTGATGTTGAGCCTTAATCCATATTGAAGGTTGCAGTCCTTGACTTTCTGCAGGAAGTGCTTCAGGTCCTCCTCAATTCCAGCAAGCATGGCTGTGTCATCTGCATAACACAGACTGTGGATGGATCTTCCACCTCATGATGCCACACTTCTCCTCATAGAGCCCAGCCTGATAGATAATCTGTTCTGCATATAGGTTGTAAAGGTATATAGAGAGGACACATCCCTGGCATACCCCCTTCCCATTTTTAAACCATTCAGTTTCCTTGCTCTGTTCTGACGACTGCCTCTTGGTCCAAGTATAGGTTTTGCATTAGCACGATCAAGTGTTCTGGGATTCCCATTCTTCTCAGAGTCAGCCACAGTTTGTTATGATCCACACAGTCAAATGCCTTTGCATAATCAATGAAACATAGACATTCCTCTGGCATTCAGTCGAACATTAGCAACCATATCCCTAGTACCACGACCCCTTCTAAGCCCAGCCTGCACTTCTGGCAATTCTCTGCTGATGTGCTATTCCAGTCGTTTTATGATAATCTTCAGCAGACTCTTGCTTGCTGTGTTATCAGTGATACTGTTCTACAATTTCCACTCCGTTGGGTCACCTTTCTTGGAATGGGAACAAATATAGATCTCTTCTAGTCAGTTGGCCAAGTGGTTGTCCTCCACCAGATTTCTTGGCACAACTTGGTGAGCACATCCAGGGCAGCATCTCTTACTTGAAATACATCAATTGGTATACCATCTATTCCTGAGGTTTTATTTTTTGCTAATTCCTTCAAAGCAGCCTGAATTTCTTCCTTCATCACCCTAGACTCTTGCTCTTATGCTGTTGCATGAAATTTTTTTTGTATCTGCCAATTCTGTTCAGTACAGTAACTCTGTATACTCTTTCCATCTTCTTTTAATAGTTCCTGGATCATTTAATATTCTGCCTAAAGCATCCTTAATTATAGCAACTTGAGGTTTGTTATTGTTCTTCAGTTCCTTGAGCTTAAGAAATACTGAGCGAGTTTAGCCCTTTTGATTCTCTGACTCCAGTTCCTTCTACATTTCATTGTCATATTTTATCTTGTCTTCCCACACTGCCTTTTGAAATCTTCTGTTCAGCTCCATGATATCCTGAATTCTTCCCTATGCTTTGGCTTCTCGGTGCTCCAGTGCAATCTCCTCTGACTTCCATTTTGGTCTTTTCTTCCTCCTCTGTCTTTGTAATGACCTTTTGCACTCTTCCTGGATGATATTCTTGATATCCTCCCACAACTCATCTGGTCGTCGCTCATTGGTGTTCAAGGCCTTAAACTTGTTCCTGAGATTGTTCTGAAATTCAGGTGGAATAGACTCAAGGTCCTATTTTGGTTCCCGTGTATTCGATTTAATTTTCCTTAGCTTCAGCTTGAACTTGCATATAAGTAGCTGGTGGTCTGTTTCACAATCAGCACCTGGCCCAATTTTCATAGTAGATATATTACCTGAGATTTTTCAGTGTCAGTAAATTCTTTCTGGCAAAGTGATTCTGTGTAGTCCCTCCATCTTCTTTTGAAGTTTTTTGGGTCATTCAACATATTCCCCATAGCTTCTTTCAATACTGCAACATGAGGCTTAAATTCATTTTTCAGCTTGTTCAGTTTTAGAAATGCAGAGTGAGTTCTTCCCTTTTTATTCTCCAATTCCAGCTCTCTGCACATTCCATTATAATATTTTGCTTTGTCCTCCCAAGCTGCCCTTTGAAATCTTCTGTTCACTTTTTACTTCAACATATTTTCCTTTTGTTTTGGCTTCTTGATGCTCCAGAGCGATCTTTAGATTCTCTTCTGAGATCTATTTCGGTTTATTCTTTTTCCCTGGTTTTGTTAACTTTCCTCATGGATGATATCCTTTATATCACACCACAACTCATCTGGTCTTCAATCACTGATGTTCAATGCCTTAAATCTATTCTTAAGATAGTCTTGAAATTCAGATGGAATTTATTCAAGATCAAACGTTGGTTCCTGTGGACTTATTTTGATTTTCTTTGATTTCAATTTTAACTTGCATATAAGTCTGACTCACTTCTGCAGGTATTTCTTTTACAAATGTAGTCATTTTGACTCCTATGCACCCTATTAGGTAAGATCCGTGTGTAATTCATTGTTTGTCTTTTTAAAAAGGTATCTGTAATGAACAAACCATTTTAAATACAAAAGTAAATAATTCTATTTCTAGCCTCATTTTTATCACCAAGTTCATAGTCCTTATTTCCCAACTACTATTCCTTCTTCACTGTTTCTCACTTTTGCATTCAAGTCACCAATTATCATTACTACATTTTGATTACACGTTAGGTCAATTTTGGACTCCAAGATTTCATAAATATTCTCAATTTCTTCCTCTTTGGCTCTCTATATAGGAGTGTATATTTGAATAATACTTGTGTTAATGGGTCTTTAATGTATGTGCATAGATATTATCCCTTTATCACCACACTGTATTTCAGGATAGAATTTGAGGTTGACTTTTTTTACTATGAATGCAACACTGTTCTTCTTTTTCACTTCCTGCATAGTATAGCATTAAGTGGCCAAAGCTGGTCCAGCTCATCCCATAAATTCCCATTATGTCCATATTCACGTGTTCCATTTCATTTTTAACAATTTTCACTTTTACAACATTCAAGCTACATATATTCCATGCTCCAATTATTAAATGTTTGTTACTGGTTTTCCTCATTTCAGCAGACTCCCAATCTGGGCTTTACCACTACACTACTATATCTTCTTTCTTTAATGTTCATAGGGTTTTTAAAGGCCTGTTATTTAGGAAGTAGATGGTCTATCCTGTTTTCTAGTCTGTCTTAATCAGGGAGGCTCCAACAAAACTTGTCCACCATGGGTAACCCAAATGACATTTGACACACCAGTGGCAGAGATTTCAGTCTCATGGCAATCCCAAGTTATCTCAATTCAGCAAACTGACATACAAGTGCTGCAACACTTAGATCAATGTTCTCCTAAATCACAATTAACAGCAGGTCCAACTGAATTTTAAATAAAAAGGTCTGCCCACCAGGTCTTCACTGCTTAAACAAGAGGCTTCCTGCTCAAAGCTGATTGTTAAGGGTATCAGAATCAGCCAATCAGCTTACACTTAGGTGTTAACAAAATCAAATACACCCAAACTATTTACATTCAGCTTTCAAGTAAACAGATAACACTAACCCTCTGGAATCCAACTACTCCAAGCTGGAGACTCCCAAAAGTATTAGTAAAGTTTATCTCTTACTTAAATAGATATGTGAGTATTCGGCATGTACCATGTAAGATTACTTTTCGTTGTAATTTCCTTTATTTTTAAAATAGTCTAAAATAAACTTACTATTTTTATTTAAAACAAAGTCACACATACTCATCTCCACAGTCAATCTTTAAATCTTGACAAATGCTGTTGTTGTTATCATTGTTAGGTGACACTGAGGTTAGTACGACTTGTAGCTACCCAATGAACTGCCACCTGAAATCTGTCCTGTTGTTTTATGTGTCATTGAATTACTTGCGACTCATAGCGACCCTAAATACAAGAGCCCTAAATGCTATTCTATCCTGTGCCAACCTTGCCGTTTCAAACACACTCATTCTCACCACTCCAGAGAATCGATCCATCTGATCGAGGGTCTTCCTCTCCTGCACCATCCCTCCACTCTCCCAAACATAATGTCCCTCTCCAAGGATCAGTCTCTCCTCAAAACATGTCAGACAAAGCTTCAGAATCCTTGACTCCAAGGAGCACTCCGGCTTCACCCTCTCCAGGACAAACCTGTTTGTTGTCCTAGCAGTCGATGGTATAGTCAACACTCTTCTCCAGCACCACAGCTCAAAGGCATCAATTCTCTTTCTATCATCCCTATTTACTGTCCAACTCTCTGATGCATAGCACATAATTGTGAAGACTATAGCCTGGATCAAGCGCACCTTCGTCTCCAGCCTGACGTCGTTGCTCTTCAGTACTCGAGAGGTCCCTCCCAGCTGACTTTCCCAATCCAATTCATCTCCTGATTTCCTGGCTGCTGTTATCAAGAGTGTTGACTGTGGAATCAAGTGAACTAAAACTGTTAACTATCTCAAGCTCTTCATCATCCACACTGATGCTGTCAATTGGCCCAGTGGTGAGAATCTTTGTTTTCTGAATGTTAAGCTTCAATCTATATTGAAGGCTGCAGTCCTTGACCTTCTGCAGCAAGCGCTTCAGGTCCTCCTCAGTTTCAGCAAGCAGGGTTGTGTCATCTGCATAATGCAGGTTGTTGATGATTCTTCCACCAATCCTGATGCCAAACTCATCACCTCTGAGACAATGGAGCCCATTGCAGAAATCACAGTATCAATCTATCTCATTAGGGCTCTTTCTCTCCTTCGCTGAGTCTCCATCTTTCCAAGCATGACGTCCCTTCCCAAAGAATAGCCTCCTCGCCTGGCTACAAGTCCAAAGTATTAGAAAAGAAGCTTCATCAGCCTTGCCTCCAAGGAGTATTCTGGTCTCACCCTTTCCAGAACACATCTGTTTGTAGTTTTAGCAGCCCATGGGATATGTTCTTTCATTTTGAGAGGAAGTATATCGCATCTGTATAGATTGATCATCATTCTCCCTTGGAGCAGCTGGTGGATTCAAATTTTATGCATTTGGGATCATAGTGCAGCTTCTCACCATTAGGCCAACAGAGTTCCCTTCTATACACTTAAGTTTAATTTCTATAAAAAGCTATGTGAAATATTTTACTATGACATTAAAATCTTCAAATTCTGGACCAAAATCTAACAAACCAAGGAAAGATTACAAAAATATTTCACATAAATAAAGTCAGCTGTAACGGACTTCTCAAGAGTACTGAAGAGCAACGATGTCAGGCTGGAGACTAAAGTGCGCCTGATACCCCTAAGACCCAACTCAGCTTTCACATAGCAGGGACTTGAGAAATAACTTGAATAAAATTAGCTTTATATAATGCACTAACCCACTGTGGGTGAGTTGAGAACAATGTATAGCAATCCTTCAAAGGCTTTCCAAAGCTGTACATCTTTACAAGAGAAAACTGGGCATCTTTCTTGCTCAGAGCAGCTGAGGGTTAACAGTTCCATACATGATACACTAGGACACACAACTCCTTATAACATATGAAAAGTGCAACTACAAGGCCCAAGTATCTTTAAGAACTATAGTATTGAAACATACAAAAATTACCCAAACTACTGCCATCAATTCCAAGTCATAGTGCCCCTGTAAAACAGAGTTCACCTCTCCCATGAGATGTAGAAGCTCTAGTGGCAAAGGATGAGCCAACCTTTACTACCCAAAAGTCCACAGACCTCTGGTGCTTAGACTCTACCTGCAACTCTGCAGAAGAAAGATGAATTCCATGAAGATTTATAGCCTTGGAAACCTGATGAAGTGTGGCTATGAGCCGTAAATCACTCAATGGCTTTCTTGCAGAAATATGCCCTGGTGGTGTTGCTATGTGCTGCCGAGTCAGATGCATATGTTCAGATTCATAGGAAGTAATCACTGTTCAATATTCTGAAGATTCCTGATACACTAAATCTTTTGATTTATTGACTCCTGTTAGCAAATGTGTTGACTGGTAGATACAGTAAGATGAAATGGCTGAACATTTCATAGTATACTCTTCTCTAGCCTATTTGTATCCACAGTCGTGTGCCATCCTTACCACCTCTGACATACTTTAACTGTGCTAATCTGTCTCGTTGTGTCTTCCTCTCCTACTTCAATCTCCACCTTTTCAAGCATGATATCCTACTGCAAGAACTCCTACCAACATGATCAAAGGAACACTCTGGTTGCACTTTTAGCTAGACTTGCTTGTTCATTTTGTAGTCTATGGGATATTCAGTATTCTTCTCCAACAACATAACATAGAGCTATCAGTGGTTCTTCTGTCATCATCCATCACTGCAAAGATTTCAGATACAAAGCAACTGAAACCTTAGTCTTTAAAGATATCATTTCTCTTTAGCACTCTAAATCCACGAAATAGATTTACCCTATGTAACATTTTTTTGATCTCTTGCCTTCTGGTATCAGTGGTATTGACTGTGGATGTAAGAAAGATGAATTTGTTAGCCATCTCAATCTTTTCTCCATTCATTATGATGTTGCCAATTGGCCCAATAGTGATTATTTTCATTTTCATGATGTTAAGATGTAATCTAAATTGAAAACTGTGTTGTTGCTATCATGTGCCATCGAGTCACCTGCAACTCATAGTGACTCTATGTACATTAGCTTTGAAACCCAGAACACTTGACTGTGCTCATGTGAAACCTATACTCGGACCAGGAAGCACTCCTGGGCTTTATGAGGAGGAATGTGGCTTCAAGACTGGAGGAAGACTCTTCAAAACCTACATTATACAAATGACACAACCTTGCTTGCTGAAACTGAAGACGAAAGGGTAAGGATTATAGTCTTCAATATTAATTGAAACTCAGTATCAAGAAACAAAACTGTCACCACTGGGACAACTGGCACAGCACCATGATAGATGGAGAATAGACTGTGTTTGTTAACAATTACAGCTTACACGCCTCTACAATCAACACTCTTCGCACCAGCAATCAGAATATCAAAAGATAAATCTGATTAAGTAACTCTGCTGTCAGGGTCCTCTCCAGAGTACTGAAAAGCAATAGTGTCAGTCTAGAGACTAAGATGGACCTGACCCAGGCCATGGTCTTTGTAATTACTCATTATGAATCAGAGAACTGGATGACTAAGGATGAAAGAAGAAGAACTGAAGCCTCTGAGTTGTGGTGCTGGAGAACAGTACTGAGCATGCCATGGACCACCACAAAAACTACTGTTGTTGTCGTTGTTATGTGCCGTCGAGTCGTTTTTGACTCATAGCGACCCTATGCACAACAGCCCTAAACCCTGCTCTATCCTGCACCAACCGCACTACCTCTGACACACCCATCCCGATTACCCCACTCACCGAATCAATCCATCTCATAGAGGGTCTTCGCCTCCTGCGCTGTCCCTCCACCCTCCCAAGCATGATGCCCCTCTCCAAGGACCCGTCCCTCCTTGCAACGTGTCCAAAGTATGTCAGACAAAGCCCGAGAATCCTTGCCTCCAAGGAGTAGTTGGTTTAATCCTCTCCAAGATGAATCTGTTTGTTTTCCTGGCAGACAATGGTACATTCAGTACTCTTCTCCAGCTCCACAGCTCAAAAGCATCCACTCTCCTTCTGTCCTCCCTAGTCATTGTCCAACTCTCTGATGC
>NW_006400242.1:421354-431893 GCF_000299155.1 Elephantulus edwardii | reverse complement strand
ACATGGCCAGGAGGGACCAGGCCTGGGAGAAGGGCATCATGCTTAGAAAGGTGGAGGGACAGTGCAAGAGAGGAAGACCTCGGATGACATGGATTGATACAGTGACTGCGGCAATGGGGGTAGGTGTGTCAGAGTCAGAGAGACTGGCTGAAGAGAGGGCACGCTTCAGAGCTGTTGTACTCAGTGTTCGCTATGAGTTGCAGGCAAGTTTTGAAAGCACACAACAAGGTATATTCTTAATTATATTGAGTTAATTCACCTCTATTCCTATTTTGTTGAGCATTTTAACCAAGAAAGGTTGTTAAGATTTTGTCCATTGACTTTTCTGGATCAATTAAGATCTTCGTGCGGTTCTTGTACTTGTTTTACTGATCTTTACCTGGTTTTGGTATCAGGACTAAGCTTGCATCATAGAATGGATCTGTGAGGAGGTATTCTTTTTCTTTATTCTGAAGTCATTTAAGTATGACTGCTGATCATTCTTCTCTGATGTTTGGTAAAATACCATCTGGGCTGGGGTATTTTTGTTGTTATTGAGAGTTTACTTTATGACTAATTCCATTTCTTCTCTTGTGATGGGTCCATTCAGATGTTCAAATTCTGTCTTAGTGTGAATTTCTAAAAATCTGTCCATTTCCTCTAAATTTGTCAGAGTATAGCTCTTCACAATATTGTTACTGTTTTGTATTTCAGTGAGTTCTATTGTGACATCACCCATTTCAAGTCCTTTTCAAATTATTTGTGTCTTTCTTTCCCTTTGTTAGGTAAGTCAATGTTTGTCAAGTTTATTAATCCTTTAGAATAATCAATTCCTAGAATTGTTAATAGTCTTAACTAGTTTAGGTTTCTTTTCTTTCTGCTGTTATTTTTATTATTTTCTTTCTTGTAGAGGTTGTGAAGTTTGTTTGCTGTTTGTTTTTTCATTTGCTGGAGATACTGGGTTAAGAAGTTGATTTTAATTTTTTTCCTCCTTTTTGATAACAGGCACTGTCCTCTGAGTACTGCTTTTGCTGTGTCTCTTAAGATTTTGCTATGCTGTGTTTTCATTCTCAACAGTTTAAAACTTTTCAATGTCATTTTTTATTTCTTCTGTTATCCAGTAGTATTCAAGTAGGGTGTTATTTCATTTTTAAGTATGTGGTTTTTTTCATTTATTCTTCTATTATTAATTTATAATATTATAGTACTGAGGTCTGCAAAGATATTGTAAAGTATTTCAATGTTTTTTTAATTTATCTATGCTTACTTTTCAACCAAGTATTATGGTCTATTGTGTAGAATATTCGATGGGCACTGGAAAAGAATGTATACTGAACCATACTGAGTGTATACTATTTGGAGAAAGTTCTATGCACAATGGAAAATAATGCACATTGAGCTTTCTTGGCTACTGCTGTTATTAGGTGTCATCGAATTAATTTGACTCATAATGGAACTACAAAAATCAGATCTGTACCCTGCCCTATCCTGTGCCATTCTTCTGATCATCTCTGATATATCTGAGCCCTTTCTTACAGTCAATCTATTTTGTTGAGTGTATTCCTGTATTCTCTGTTCACATGGACTGTGCCCTAAAACAATATGTCCAAAAGATATGAGACAAATTTCTTTGATTTTAAGGAGTACTCTGGCTGCAGTTTTTCCAAGATATATTTGTTTCTTTTCCTGGCAGTCCATGGTATATTCCATAATCTCCAATACCACAACTCAAATGAATGATTCTTATTCTGTCATTTATAGTCTAGTTCAGACACTCACTCAGCAAATAATTGAAAAGACTATAATTTAGATCAGGTGCACATTAGTCTTTAAACTGAGACTTTTGCTGTTTAGCACTTTGGTGAGGTCCCTGACAACAAATTTTTCCCAATGCAATGTGTCTTTGGCTTTCTTAACTGTTATTACCTAAGATGTTGACTATGGGTCCAAGTAGGATAAAATTGTTGAAGACATCAATCATTTTCTAGGAATCATTATATTGTATTTGTTCATATTGAAAGCTTTCATCTTCTGCTACAAGAACTCTTTCAGCAAGCAAGGATGCACAACACAGGCTATTGATGAGTTTTCCTGTGATCCTGTTGCCACATTCTTCTTCATAAAGTCCAGCTTCTCGAAAGATTTGCTAAGCACAAAGAATGAATAAGTATGGAAAAAGGACACATTGTTAATGCATACTTTTCTTGATTTTTAAACCATGCAGTGTTCCCTTGTTCTTTTCAGACAACAGCTTATTGATCTAGGTATAGGTTTCTCATGAGCACAATGAAGTTTTCTGAGACTCCCATTCTTCTCGAGGTAAGCCATAATTGTTAGATGTATAACTACTATTAGGTGCCATCAAGTCAACTACAATTCAGATCAACCCTATGAACAAGCTCCCTGAACCCTGGCCTATCCTGTGTTATCCTCACAATCTCTGATATACTCTAATCTATTGTTATAGTCACTTTGTCAATCCATCTGAGGACGGTGTTCCTCTCTTTCACCATCCTCCACTTTTCCAAGCATGATGTCTTTCTCAAAGAAAAAGCCTCTCCTACCAAGATGTTCAAAGTATGCAATACCAGGAATATGATAGGTGTAGTAGTCTATACATATGCCTGAGTCAAGCTGGCTATTTGTAAAAATCATCACCAAATGAAACTTTATTATAGAGACTGGTTTTTTAAATAATATATGCCAAAACAGAGGAGGGAAAAAAAGACCAAGATGAATGTCAGAAGAGACTCTAAATTGCATGAGCATCCAAATCAGCCAAAGAAAAGAGAAGAAAGCAGAAGATGAAGGGGGTGAACAGATGATTTGAAATGACACTTTGGGAAGACAAAACAAAATATTATAACAAAATGTGCAAAGAGCAATAGTCAGAAAATCACAAGGGCCAAACTCACTACATATTTTTCAAGTTGAATGAACTGAAGACAAATTCAAGCCTTGAGTTGCAATAATTAAGGATGTTATGAGCAGAACACTGAATGATCCAGAAAGCATTAAAATAAGATGGAAGGGGTATACAGAGTCATCATAACAAAAAATTTGCTGAACAAGAATTTCAAGAAAGAGCATATGATGAAGAAAAAATGATGATGAAGGTTTTGAAGGAACTGGCAAAAAAGAAGACACCAGGTATTGATAGAATACCAACCAACATATTAACAAATCCTGTCCTGGATAATATCACCAGGTAGTGCCAAGATATCTGGAGGACCACTACCCACCCAACTTATGGAAGACACTGTATTTATTCCTATTCCAAAAAAGGTGTCCCAGTAGAATATGGAAATTATTGAACAATATCATTAACATCACAAGCAAGCAAAATCCTGCTGAAGATTATAAAAAACATCTGGAACAGAACATTGACAGAGAACTACTAGAAACACAAGCTGAATTTAGAAGAGATCATGGCACTAGTGACATTATCATTGGATGGATTATGGCAGAAAGGAAAGAGTACCTGAGGAATGTCTGTCTGTGTTTCATTGACTATGCAAAGGGATTTTACTGTGTGGATCATAATAAATTGTGGCTAACCTTAAGAATAGGAATCCCAAAATACTTCATTGCGCTTATGTAAAACCTACACCCAGACCAGGAAACAGACCTCAGACCAAAGCAAGGAACAACTGCATGGTTCAAAAATCAGGAATGTGTTCCATACCTTTTCAATCTATATGTGGAACAGGTCATCTGGGGGTGGCTGGGGGTGGAGGAGGAATGTGGTATTAGGACTGGAGGAAGACAACTTGCGATATGCAGACAACCTATTCAGTTGCTGAAAGAAGATGAACTGAAGCACTTGCAGCAGAAAGTCAAGGATTGTAATCTTCAACATGGATTGACACTCAACATCAAGAAGACAAAGATTCTCACCAATGGGACAACTGGCAGCACAATGATAGATGGAGAAGAGACTGAAGTTAACAATTTCAGCTTCCTTGGCTCCACAATCAAATCTCACGGCACCAGCAGTCAAGAAATCAAAAAACACAAACTGCATTGAGAAAACATGTGGTCAGGGACCTCTCCAGAGTACCGAGAAGCAACGAAGTTGGTCTAGAAGATGTGTGTGATCAAGGCCATAGTCTTCAAAATTACTTGCTAGGCATAACAGAGCTGGACTACAACTAAGGATAACAGAAGACTTAATGCCTTTGAGTTGTGGTGCTGGAGAAGAGCACTGAACATACCATCAACCACCAAGAGAACACATAAGTCTGTCTTGGAGAGAGTGAAACCAATTTTCTCCTTGGAGGCTAGGATTCTGAAGTTCTGTCACACACTTTGGGCACATGGTCAAGAGGGATCAGTTTTGAAGAATGACATCATGCTTGGAAGGGTGGAGGGACAGCAAAAGACAGGAAGGCTCTAGCTGAGATGGACTGACACAGTAAATGGGGTAGCAGGGATAGGAGTGTGAGAGTCAGACTAGCTCAGGATAGGGCAGGCTTCAGAGCTGTTGTACATTAAGAAAAAAAAAATTAATGTAATTCATCACATTAACAAAGCAGACAAGAACCACATGATCCTATCAACTGATGTGGAACAGGCCTTTAAGAAAAGTGTTTTCCTGATTAAAACACTCAATAAAATAGGATTAGAGGGGACTTTCTTCAAGATAGTAAAAACTATACACACAAAACTTAGAGTCCACATTGTTCTCAATGGAGAGATATTAAAGGTATTGCCCTTGGGAACAGGAATTAGGCAAAGATGCCCACTATCACCTCTCCTATTCAATATGGTTTTGGAAATCTTAGCGATAGCAGTAAGAAAAGGAATTAAGAGGTATCCAAATTGGCAAAGAGGAGGTAAAATTCTCTCTCTATGCAGATGATATAATGGTTTACTTAGAAAACCCTAAAGACTCAGCAAGAAAACTACTGGACATAGTTGTCCAATTCAGCAAAGTGGCAGGATACAAGATCAACGTACAGTTGGATTTCTCTACAGTTACAAAGAGAATAAAGAACAGGAGCTGAGAAAAACAAGCAAAAAGGATCTGTTCAAAGAAAATTACATAATATCATTATAAAAAACAAAAAGAGAACTAGAAAGCTGGAAGAATATCCTTTGCTCATGGAAAGAATGACTCAATATTATGAAAATGGCAATACTACCATAGGCAATTTACAGGTTCAATACAATCCTAATACAAATATCAATTCCATTCCTGAACGATATGGAAAAGGCAATCTGTATTTCATTTGGAATGGGAAGAGGCCCCGAATAAGCAAAGCACTCCTTAAAAAGAGAAAGAGGTAGGAAGCAACTCACTTTCTGATTTCAAATCCTACTACACTGCCATGGTGGTCAAGACAGCATGATACTTGCTGGTACAATGAAAGACACATATCAATGGAATAGAATTGAGAATCCAGAAATCAGCCGATCTAACTATGGTCAATTTATTTTTGACAAGGAGATGAAATAAGTTAAGAGGGAAAACTAGAGCCTTTTTAACAAATGGTGCTGACAAAATTGGAAAACTATCTGCAGAAAACTCAGCCAAGGACCACACTTCACTCCATACATAATAAAACCACTCAAAGTAGATAATGGACCTAGGACTAAAACCAAGGACTATAAACTTCATTAAAGAAAAGCTTGGAAGAACTCTAGAAGTTCTAATCCACAACATAAACAGTCTTCCAAGCATCCTGGAAAATCTATAACCAGGAAAGAAAATAGATAAATCGGACCTTCTAAGAATGAAATCCCTGTGGACATCCAAAAACTTCTCCAACAGGGTAAAAAGAGAAGCCTCAGATTGGGAAAAAATATTTGGTAATGACATTTCTGACAAGGAACTTACATCTGGAATTTATCAAATACTCAAACACAACAAGATAATGGTTAATAACCCAACTGAAAAAGGGGAACAGGATATGAACAGACACTTCATCAAAGAAGACATTCAGATGGCAAACAAACACAAGAAGAAATGTTCAAAATCTCTAGCTCTAAGAGAGATTCAAATAAAAAAAAATATGAGGTATCATCTCACCCCAGTAAGAACAGCAAACATCAAATGCTGGAGAGGTTGCGGAGAAACTGGAACCCTTATTCACTATTGGTGGCAGTTTAAAATGGTGCAACTACTATGGAAGACGCTTTCTCAAAAAGTTGCAAACAGAAATACCACTTGACCTAGCAATTCCACTACTGAGAATTTATCCTAAAGAATGCATAACTGCCACCCAAGCAGATATATACACACCCATGTTTATTGCGGCTTTGTTTGCAATAGCAAAGAGCCAAGTGCCCATCCAAAACAAATGAATAGAGAAGCTCTGGTATAGTCACAGAATGGAATACTATGCAGCTTAGAAAAACAAGGAACTCATGAAATATTATATAAAATGGGTTATCCCGGACGACATTATGTTGAGTGAAATATCTCAGTAACAAAAGGACAAATATTGCATAGGGCCACTGTTGTAAAATGGGACTGACATCAGGGTTGATGGAATGAGGAGGAGAGGATGAATGATGTATACTGCATTGAAACAGATGAGGGAGAGAACTGTTTAAAGGGAATATATGATTGGGTATTATTGGCATGATAGTCGTCCAAAATGAAGGCTGCATAGTGGAGTGGATTTGGGGAGAGGGATTATTAACAATGAAAGAGTTTTTCTTTTACTTTTCAAGGAGAAAAGTGAATTGGGGGAGGAGTGGAGAGAGAGAAAAGTGCTCAATGAATGAATGGAAATCCTAAGTCTCTGTAAACTTTCATTAATATTAATTTTAAAAAAAGGAAAGGAAAAAATGGTATTTGCAACAAACAAATCATTCAACATATAGAATGCAATCATTCTATGTCCAGCCACATGACTCTCACAGAAACTGTAGTTTCTAATTATCATTTCTTCCTCATTGTTTCCAACTTTAGCATTCCCATCACCCTTAATTACAAATACATATTGATTACATATTTGGTCAATGTTGGAGTGCAAATGTTAGCAGAAATTGTCATTCTCCAGCTCTCCAGCTTCAGCTGTTGGTGCACATGTTTGGATAATAACAGTGTTAAAGGTCTTCTTTATTTGCACATTGATAGTATTCTATCACTTAAAACACTGTACTTAGTAAGAAGCTGTGCTACAATTCTAAACCGACATAGATTGAATCCACTATGTGCTCCATGGGAGAATAGGCAATCTCCTCCTGTACAATTTACTGACTCTGAAAACTCACTGTAGTGTCAGCTTTGGGTAGGTTCCACCTCGACGGTACACAAAACATTAGGGGGAACACTCGCTAGCCACAAAAAAGTCAGACACAGAAGATACAGTGTATGAATTATAGACTGTTCAAATTAATTTTCAGCAGAGAAGTTTCCAATGTGCTAATTCAAACACAGCTGTTAAGCCTCTTTCTTGTAAAATTGGCAATGATGAAAAGTTCAGTATAAATTTAATTTCTGAGCTGCTAAATAAAACTATTTGAGTAACTGATTATAGTATATATCAAGGCAATCAAATATACTTTTGGCTGTGCAATCACAAATGATTACTTTTCAAATATGAATCTAGGAAACTAGAAAACTAATCCACTCCCAACAAGATAAAGGTAACTAATCCAATAGAAAAATGGGAACAGGATATAAACACACTTCACGGAAGAAGACATTCAGATAGCTAACAGCACATGAAGAAATGTTCAAAATCCATAGCTCTAAGAGAGATGCAAATTAAAACAACTATTAGATATCATCTCACCTAGTCAGAATTGCAAAATTTAACAGAACAGCAAGCAAAAAATGCTGGAGAGGATGTGGAGAAACTGGAACCCTTATTCCCTGTTGGTGGGAATGTAAAATGGTGCAAGCACTGTGGAAGGTGGTATGGCGCTTTCTCAAAAAGTTGCAAACAGAGACACCATTTGAACCAGCAATTCCACTGCTGGGAATGTACCCCAAAGAGACCCTAACTGACATCCAAACAGATATATGCACACCTATGTTTATTGCGGCTTTGTTCACAATAGCAAGGAGTTGGAAACAACCCAAGTGACCATCAACAAACGAATGGATAGAGAATCTGTGGTATACTCACACAATGGAATACTATGCTGCATTGAAAAACAAGGAACTCATGCAATATTATTCAAAATGGGTGATTCTGGAGGATATTATGCCGAATGAAGTATCTCAGTCACTAAAGACAAATACGGCATGATGTCACTGTAGTAAAACAGGACTGACCTTGGGGTTGGGGAGAGACTGAGAAAGATGGGTTCAATAATGTATACCGCATTGAAACAGATGAGCGAGAAAACTGTTTAAAAGGAATATGTGATTAGGTATTTTTGTCATGACAGGAGTCTAGAGCAAAGGCTACATGTGGCCCTGAGGGAGGGTTTGTAAAACAATGAAAGAATTTTTCTTTTACTTTTCCAAGAAGGTAGTGTACGAAGGGGGAGGGTTGGGAAGGGAGAAAAGTGCAACAAAGAATGAATGGAAATCCAAAGTCTCTGTAAATTTTTACTGAAATTAATAATAAATTTAAATTAAAAAAAGAAAGAAAACTAATCCACAATAAAATGTAATCAGTAGTAGTTTAGAAGTCTATGAATATGTGTACATGCACACCTGTGCGCACCCATTCTCATACATGTACCTTGTCATAGTTGTGACACAAACTACATTCTCTTTGTTGTTGTTGTTATGTGCCATTGAGTCATTTGCGACTCATAAAGAACCTATGTACAAGAACCCTAAGCCCTATTCTATCCTGTGCCAACCTCATTGTCTCCAACACACCTACCTTCACTACTCTAATCACTCAATCGTTTGCATCTCATGGAGGGTCTTCCTTTCCTGAGCTGCTCCTCCACTCTCCCAAACATAATGCCCCTCTCTAAGGACTGGTCCCTCCTTGCCACATGCCCAAAGCATGTCAGATGAAGCTTCAGAAACCTTGCATCCAAGGGGCAGCCTGTTTTCACCTTCTCCAAGACAAACCTGTTTGTTCTCCTAGCAGTCGATAGTATATTCAACATACTTCTCCAGCACCATCGCTCAAAGGCATCAATTCTCTTTCTGTCATTCCTAGTCTCTGTCCAGTTCTCCAGTGGATAGCACACAAGTGCGCCTGGATGAGGCACACCTTAGTCTCCAGCCTGATGTCCTTTCTCTTCAGTACTATGGAGAAGACCCTGACACTTGATTTTCCCAATGAAATTCGTAGAGTACCAGAGTATCTGTGCTTCAGTGACTAAGCAAAGGCTTCTGATTGTGTGAATCACAACAGGCTGTGGCTGACTCTGAAAAGAATGAGAATCCTAGAACATTTGCTTGTGCTTATGCGAAACCTATACTTGGACCAAGAGACAGTCATCAGAACAGAGAAAGGAAAGACTGCATGGTTCAAAACTGGGAAGGGTGTCCTCCAGGGATATATTCTGTCTCCATACCTTTTCAATCTGTATGCAGAACAGATCATCCAGGACGCTGGGCTGTACGAGGAGGAATGTGGCATCAGGAATGAAGGAAGATTCATCAACAACCTGCACTATGCAGATGACACAACCCTACTTGTTGAAACCGAGGAGGACCTGAAGTGCTTGCTGCAGAAAGTGAAGGACTGCAGCCCTCAATATGGACTAAAGTTCAACAACAAGAAAACAAAGATTCTCACCATGGCAGCATCATTATGGACGGTGAAGAGAAAGAAAGTTAACAGTTTTAGTTGGCTTGGCTCCATAGTCAACACACTTGGTACCAGCAGCCAGGAAATCAAGATACAAATTGCACTGGGAAAGTCAACTGTCATTCTCTTTATATATTTTATGCTGTTGTTGTTGTTGTTGTTAAGTACAATCGAGTTGTAGGCGACTCATAGTGAGACTATGAATGAAAGTCCTGGACACCTGTATACCTTTCGTCCTTTCTCCAGGTTCATAGGGTTTCCAGAGGCAAGCTATTACGGAAGTGGATGACACTCCTGGTTCCAAGTTTGTTTTAATCGGGGAGCTCCACCAAACACTGGCCACCATTGGTAACAATTTTCACATTTGACTCATCAGTGTCACAGAGTTCGGCTTCACAGCAACTACGAGTTACCTCTGCACAGCAAGTGCACATAGCAGGGTTACAAGAACTGTAAGAATGTTTCACCAAAAACAATTAAAGGCAGGCCTGAGGGCTGCAAAGTAGTCACCCACCTTTGGCTTGGGAGCATGACTTTCTGTCTGCTAGGCCAACTGCTCTCTCTCTCTGTTACTGCTGGTGTATATGTTGTTGTTGTTGTTGTTGTGATGTGCCGTCGAGTCGTTTGCAACTCATAGCGACCCTATGTAAAACAGCCCTAAACCGTGCTCCATCCTGTGCCAATCTCATTGCCCCCGACATACCCATCCCGAGTACCTCAGTCACTGAATCAATCCACCTCATAGAGGGTCTTCCCCTCCTGCGCTGTCCCTCTACTCTACCCAGCATGATGTCCTTCTCCAAAGACCTGTCTCTCCTTACAACATGTCCAAAGTATGTCAGGCGAAGCCCCAGAATCCTTGCCTCCAAGGAACAGCCTG
>NW_006400242.1:411235-419134 GCF_000299155.1 Elephantulus edwardii | reverse complement strand
CCTTTTCGTCTCCAGAATAATATATCATATGATCATCTGACTCGAAATGCCCCATGCCATTCCATCTCATCTCTCCAATGCCTAGTATGTCAATATTTATGCGTTCCATTTCTTAACAATTTCTAATTTTCCTACATTCATGGTTCTCACATTCCATGTTCCAATCACTAGTGTCTGCTTACAAATGTTCCTTTCCCTTTGTATTTCCATGCTTGACAGTTCTACCTAGGTTGCCCTTTCTGTTCATCTACGTGTGTTGTGTTGTGTTGTACATAGGGTTTTCAGAGGCTAAAAATTTTACTGTGATTTTAATGAAAGCTTATAGAAGGGTATGGGTTTTCTTTCATTTTTGTTGCACATTTTCCTCCCTCTTTCTCCCTTTCACTCCCCTAGTCCACTTTGCAATGCACCTTTTATTCCAAATTGTTGTCTTCGATAAAATGTCTAATCATATATTTTCAGATAGTTCTTCCCCTCATCTGTTCCAATGCAGTGTTCATTATCTGTTAATTCTTCTCCTATTTCCACTCCAACCATCCATGTCAGTCCTATTTTATAACTACATTCTCATTCTTTAAATCTATGAATAATGCACATATAATCTACCATCACTGAAAAAACAAGAAATTGTTAAGTGTAACTGATTATTCATCAAGCTCAGCAGTCATTTATAATAGATTGACTTTTCAGGGTAATTCTAGCAATTCAAGAAATATCTTTAGTTGTAGCAAGAAGGAAAAAAAATGAAACAGAGTAGCTTATTTCACACGGCTATTGCCACTTTGCTATCCCAAAATCAACACAATAAAATACTTTATGTTTAACCAGCTAAATGAATAAATTGTAACATTCACTTAACTACGATTTACTTTATAATTAATATATACTATAACGGAATCTTGAGATATCTGGTGGCCTAGTTTAAAAAGCTATACTGCAATCACAAAGACATGGTTTGAATCCACCAGCTAGCTGTTACGTGGGAGAAGGACGAGCAGTCTCCGCCTGCAATTTACTGTTTCTGAAAATGGTTCTGACTCGAAAGCACACAACAACAACATAATAGAATCTACTTTAAACATTATTTTCCCTTCACGGCAAGACGACATAGGTTGAAACAGAGGACCAAAAAAAACAAAAAAAAACCCCACCTAGTTAACCAAGGAAGTCACCTGGTCATATAAGGAAGAACTTCTTTCTCTCACTTTTAATCTTGTAGTCTAAAAATAAAGCCCCAGCAGCAGCACATTTATCTAAAGACAAAAGAGTGACTAGACTCCTCAGGGGAAAATGTAAGAAATGACCATAAAATAGTGAAAGTAACTTTTTTCTTTTTTTTTCAAAGTAACTTTTAAATTAATGTTCTGGGACTAATTTATACAAGTGATGTTAGTGTCTTCAAAGTTATTATCTTTTTATAAGCCATGATACATAATCCAATATGCTGTTATTAGCACTTAGGTATTTTTTAAGAGCCTGGAATATTCCATATTTTTAAAGCTAGCAAGATTTTGTCTTTTCAGGTTAGATTTAGCAATCGTCAAAAGTGCTGCTGCACTTTTCGTTGGAAAACCACTCCTGACATCCCAAGTATAGGTTAAGCGTGTCATATTGAATCATCCAGAATAAGTATTACTCTTGTGGATCTATCTTGGAATGTTGCTAATTGCCATAGAGTTGAGCATGACTCATAGCGACCCTAAGAACAAAAGGCCTGGAGCCTTTCTATAACTATCATCATTTATCAAAGTTCATAGTTTCCAGAGGCATGTTGTTTTGGAAGTGGATGCCACTTCTGCTTCCACATCTTGGAAGAGCTTACTTATTTATCATCTAACTCCCTCATAAAACTATAAATCCAGTAGGGGTATGGCATTTATCTACCTTATTTATTATGATACATACAGTTCTAAATCATGATAAATGGAGAAAAGATTCAAAGATTTCATTTTATCTGGGTCCATAATCAACACCTATGATAGCAGCAGTCAACTCAAAAGATGTTGTATGAGGCAAATCTGCTGTCAAAGACCTCTCCAAAGTGCTAGAGAAAAGAATCCATATTAAAGATAAAGTTGTGTCTGTCGGAAACCATGGAATTTTCAACTACTTCATATTCATGTAAAAGAAGGAGAATGAATAAAGGGAAAATTAAGGAATTGATGTCTTTGAATTGTAACATTACCTGAGTGTTCAATATTCCAAGAGCTGCCAAAAGAAACAAATAAATAAGTCTTGGAGGAAATATAACCAGAGTGCTCCTCAGAAGCAAAGATGGTAAAACTTTATCTGATACAGGGTGGGCATGCTGTCAGGAGGTGTAAATTCTTAGAAAAAGATATTATGCTGGAATAGCAGAGGGTCATCAAAAAAGATGGACTGACACCATAAGTGCAACAATGGGCATAAGCATGAGTAGACTGTGAGAATGGTGCAGAACAGAACAACATTCCAATCTGTTATTCACAGGAGGTTATAGTGAACTGAAAAGCAACTAACGACAGTCCTAGCGCAGTACAGCCATTCAAGAATTACTGAACGATGCACTGCACTATACTACAAAATGGTTTGGAATACTCCGTTTACCATCTTCACTCACCCTTCCCTCACCACTCAGGAAACAGTAATATACCTTCGTAGATCATTAGATAACTACATATAGTGACTATTACTTTATATTAATAGGGGTTAATGTGCCTAGATTTTTGAAAAGTAATTCTTATGGATAAATGAACTCATTGTTATCCAGTGAGAATCACTTCAGCTCATCCTCAGGCAGGTTTTTAGGAGGCTATCAATTCTAATTGTTTTTGGTCAAACATTCTTCTAAATGGTACAGCATGAGCCTGTCCATTTGCTGTACAGAGGTAACTCATGATTGCTGTGTTGCTAAACACTGTTAAACTGATGTGTCAAATGCAGTAACGGTTACCCATGGTGGACTAAAACAAGCTTGAAAGCAGGAGTGGCATCTACTTCTGAAAGAGCTTGCCTCTGAAAACTCTATGAATGTGGAGAAATGATAAAAATTATACAAGTTTTCAGGTCTTTCGTTCATAGGGTTGGTATCACTTAACAACAACATAGAAAGAGCTCTATTGACCTAGTGTATAGAAAGTTATGCTACTAAGCCAAAAGTGGTTGATTTAACCTGCGGCCAATCAGGACTGGTTTAAATTGTTTTTTGGTTAAACGTTCTTCTAAATGGTTTAGCATTCATTGGTCCATTTGCTGTACAGAGGTAACTCATGGTTGCTGATGTATCAAATGTGATAATGGTTACCCATGTTAGACAGTGTTTGGTGGAGCTCCCCAATTAAAACAAGCTTGGAAGCAGGAGTGGCATCCACTCCCAAAATAGCTTCCTCCTGAAACTCAGTGAACTAAACAATGAAAGTATTCAAGTCTTTTGTTCATAAGGTCGCTATGAGTCGTCTATGACTCAACTGCACTTAATAACAACATCATCAATTCCAAGAGAGGAGACTTTCCATCTTTCTTTCTCCCTCTGAACCCCAAGTGTATTTGTATTGCCAGAGGCACAGGCCTTGAGTTACCAGTACAACTCTCTACAGAATATGCCACCAGATAAGAAACTAACTCCTCTCTTACATGCAGACAAAAGCAAAAGGCATCATTATATTTTCAGACTAACAACATACACTATTAATTTTTATGACTAAACCCTTAAAACTAATTTGAAAGAGAAAACCAACTCAAATTTTCAAGCATAACAATACCTTACCTAGTTGTAGTATCTTTATAGTATCTCCGCAGGCTTTCAATACCAGCTTGAAATGGCGATAAAGTGGATAGCACAAAACTCTTCTTCCAAAGGATACCAGGATCTCATGAGTGTTTGTGCAAGTCTGTGAAATACAAGTAGTCAGTTCCAGAAAATAAATTATATAATCAAAATCACACAAAGAAATATGAAACTATTTTCTATTGAGAACTATAAACTTGGACTATAAGTAAAAATGAAACATAAAACTATGAAGTGAAATCATTTCTATTGTTATTGTTGTTGTTCTGTGACATCGAGTTGCTTGCAACACATAGCAAGCCTAGATACAAGAGCCCTAAACGCCGTTCTATCCTGTGCCAACCTAGTCATCTTAAACGCACTCATTCCCACCACTCCAGTCACAGAACAGATCCATCTCATCAAAGGTCTTCCTCTCCTGTGCAACACCTCCACTCTACCAAACATGATGTCCCTCTCCAAGGACCAGTCCCTCCTCGAAACATGCCCAAAGTACGTCAGACGAAGCTTCAGAATCCTCAACTCTAAAGAGCACTCCAGCTTCACCTTCTCCAGGACAAACCTGTTTGTTCTCCTAGCAGTGCATGGTATATTCAATACTCTTCTCCAGAACCACAGCTCAAAGGCATCAATTCTCTATCATTCCTATTCATTGTCCAACTCTCTGATGCATAGCACGTAACTGCAAAGCCTATAACCCGGATCAGGCGCACCTTAGTCTCCAGCCTGATGTCATTGCTTTTCAGTACTCTTGAGAGGTCCCTCACAGCAAACTTTCCCAATGCAATTCGTCTCTTGATTTCCTGGCTGCTGTTACGAAGAGTGTTGACTGTGAAACCAAGTAAACTAAAACTGTTAACTATCTCAATCTCTTCACCATCCATATTGATGCTGCCAATTGGCCCAGTGGTGAGAATTTTTGTTTTCTTGATGTTGAACTTCAATCATATAGGGGGCTGCAGTTCTTGACCTTCTGCAGCAAGAACTTCAGGTCCTCCTCAACTTCAGCAAGCAGGGTTGTCATCTGCATAACACAGGTTGTTGATGACTCTTCCACCAATCCTGATGCCACATTCCTCCTCGTAACAGTCCAGTGTCTCGGATGATCTGTTCTGCATACAGATTGTAAAGGTAGGGAGACAAAATACATCCCTGACAGACACCCTTCTTAATCTTGAACCATGTAGTGTATCCTTGCTCTGTTCTGATGACTGCCTCTTGGCTCAATATAGGTTTCGCATTAGCACAATCAAATGTTCTGGGATTCCCATTCTTCTCAGAGTCAGCTACAACTTATTGTGATCCACACAGTCAAAAGCATCTGCTTAGTCAATGAAGCACAGATACACATTCTTCTGGTATTCTTTGCTTTCTGCCAAGATCCATCTAATATTAGCTATAATAGCCCTCCACGACCTCCAGCCTGCACATCTGGCAGTTCTCTGTTGACATATGTTCCAAAGGGTTTTGGACAATTTTCAGCAGAATCCTGTTTCCATGTGATACTAACGATATTGTTCAATAATTTCCGCACTCTGTTGGGTCACCTTTCTTTGAATGGGAACAAATAACGATCTCTTCCAGTCAGTTGGCCAGCTGGCTGACCTCGAGATTTCCTGGCACAACTTAGTGAGCACATCCAGGGCAGCGTCTGTTTGTTGAAATAAATCAATTGGTATGCTGTCAACTCCCAGAGCCTTGTTTTTTGCCAATTCCTTCATAGCAACTTGAACTTCCTCCTTCATCACCATAAGCTATTCTCATATGTTATTTCATGAAATTCCTTTGTGTCAGCCAATTCCACAGTGACTCTGTGTACTCCTTCCATCTGCTTTTGATTCTTCCTGGATCATTCAACATTCTACCCAAACTTTAAGTATTGCCACCCGTGGCTTGAATTTGGTTTTCAACTCTTTCAGCTTAAGAAGCGCTGAGCGAATTTGGCCCTTTTGATTTTCTGACTCCAGCTCTCTACACATTTCATTATAGTGTATTGCTTTGTCGTCCGAGCTGCCTTTTGAAATTTTCTGTTCAGCTCTTTGATCTCTTGATTTCATCCTTCAGCTTTGGCTTCTCGGCGTTCTAATGCAATACTCAGAGTCTCACCTGACATCCATCTTTGTATTTTCTTCTTTTTCAGCCATTGTAATGATCTTCTGCATTCTTCATGGACAATTTTCTTGATATCCTCCCAGAGCTCATTGGTCTACACTCATTGGTGCTCACGGCCTCAAATCTGTTCCTGAGATGGTTTTGAAATTCGAGTGGGATAGACTTAACATCAACTTTGGATCCCGTGGACTTGATTTAATTTTCCTCAACTTCAGCTTGAACTTGCATATGAGCAGTTGGTGGTCTGTCCCACAATCAGCACTGGCCTGTTTTTCACTGCTGATATTGAGCTTCTCCACGGAGTCTTTCCACAAATGTAATTGATTTGATTCCTATGCATACCATCAGGTGAGATCCATGTGTATAGCCTGTGTTTCTCTCTCTTATAAAAGGTATTTGCAATGAATAAATCACTGAATGTGCAGAACTCCATCATTCTATCTCCTGCCTCATTTTTCTCACCAAGCCCGTGTTTTCCAGCTACTTACTGATCCTTCTTCCCTGTTCCCAACTTTTGCATTCCAGTCGCCAATTATCATCAATGCATCTTGACTGAATGTTTGATCAATTTCTGACTACACAAGTTGGTAGAAATCTTCTATTTCCTCCTCTTTGGCTCTAGTTGTTGGTGCATATATTTGAATGATAGTGGTATTCACTGGGCTTCCTTGTATGCGTATGGATATTATCCTGTTGCTCACCACATTGTATTTCAGGATGGATCTAAAAATGACTTTTTAAATTATGAAACCAACCCCATTTTTCCTCACCTTTTCATCCCTGGCATAGTAAATCATATGATCATGATTCAAAATGTCCCATGCCAAGGCATCTCATTTCACCAATACCTAGTATGTAAATATTTATGTGTTCCATTTCTTAACAATGTCCAATTTTCCTACATTCATGCTTCTCACATTCCACATTCCAATCACTACTGTCTCCTTATAGCTTTTCCTTCTTCTCTGTATTTCCATTTCTAAGATCTCAGTCTCAACTGCCATGTCTGTTAGTCCAAGCAATAGTCTAAGGGTGCTCTATCGTTCACAGGGTTTTCGAAGGCCTGTCATTTTGGAAGTGGGTGGCCTATCCTTCTTCCTAGTCTGTCTAAATTTTTAAATACATATAATAGTATATGACAGACAAGCATTCCACAGAAAATAGCAGATGAAAGACATTTGCCCAGTTATAAAAATGACCAACAGATTCAATGTTGCTGGCCAACCCCCGCTACATGTTGCTGCTTTGTTTGGATTTTTTTGTGTGTGTGGCTTGTTTGTTTGTTTGTTTCTGATCCACCCTTTCCTTACTCCACCACCATCCCTTTCTACTATTGCCTACAGCATTCAACACCCGTCTCCCATTAACCAGCCCCTGATGTGATGGACTATGTCTCAAGCTATCAGGATTTCTGTGATTCTGAATATATCATGCTGATGTCAGTCTCTTATGATGCAGCCAGTATGACTTCAACTTAAAGTTGTTCAGTACAACTGTAATGTACAACTTCTTTTCTTGGAAGGTTCTGAGAAAAAGTCCTTGTTCTTAAGATTTCACTCCAGGATTGCCTTCTTGTGGGTTAATACCGCTTGTCTTCCATTTGAAGCCAGGTGCTGATGTAAGAGGGTGGCTGGGATAGAGTGGGCTATCAAGAAAGCTCTGCCTCTCTCTCCTCCCTGAAGCCCAAAAACTCTTTTTCTGGCAATGGCTTTGGGGTACTTTACAATAATAATTAATTGTAGTTTTTGTAATTTCTCATACTGTTACAGCATATTACAAATGCTCAAAATACTATTTATGTAGCAAGAAAGTTTAACAAGAGTCAAGAATTAGAAAAGGAACCTAAAATACATAGTATTAATGAATCTCATATAAACACAAGATATTCTAAAATTATGTATGTGCCAGTGGTGGACCAATCGGTAGTATCAGGATGGATGGCGAAGAGATTGAGATTGTTCACAGCTTCAGTTTGCTCGGCTCCACAGTCAACATTCTTGGCACCAGCAGCCAGGAAATTA
>NW_006400242.1:409803-411135 GCF_000299155.1 Elephantulus edwardii | reverse complement strand
GGAGAGGGGCATCATGCTTGGGAGGGTGGAGGGACAGCTCAGGATGGGAAGACCCTCTATGAGATGGATTGATTCGGTGACTGGGGTAATCGGGATAGGTGTGTCAGAGGCGGTGCGGTTGGCGCAGGATAGAGCAGGGTTTAGAGCGCTTGTGCATAGGGTCGCTATGAGTCGGAAATGACTCGACGGCACATAACAACAACATGTAAAAATGGTAATTTACAGATAGATTTATAAGAAATTCTTTAAGTAGAATCATTATAATTTGGTCTTTTTAAAAATTTAGTACAATTATTTTAAAGCTCACAACCTATATGAATCTAAGGTCACTCAACAAAGGTAAACCCAGACTCCATTTTTTGTTTTTTTAAAAAAAATGCTCTCATAATTTGCTAATGATAATCTGGAGGAAAAGAATAGGTGAGTATGGTAAAATGGACTGCCTTGTCAATGCCAAGGTTCATATAACAACCTTTTTCCACTTGGGCTAGTTATCACCAAGAGACATGAGAATCCCTTGTCATCAAGTCAATTCTGATTCACAGTATCCCTAATAGGACAGAGCAGAACTGCCCCATTAGGACTCCCAAAGGTTTCCAAGGCTACAATCCTTAGGCAGCACCCAACCACATCTTTCTCTCATAAAGCAGCAGTGAATTCACAGAGCTGACTTCTTGGTCAGCAGCTGAGCTCTTAAATCACTGTGTTACCAAGGCTCTTGGAACAGAGATGAGAGCTCAAGATATCCTGCTTCATTAACCTTAATTTCCTAAACTCCCGTGTTGTGCATTTTGGTAGAAATGAACAAGAGAGAAGATAGAAAGAATTTTTATATTTTAAGCAGTATGCTTCCACACCTACTCCTCTGTCTACAGCATCCCCAAAATAACTAATCACATCAGGTTTCCCCCTCTATAAGACACTAATGTTTTAGTAGAACTATAATGCATGCCAATATGCACAGACACACATGCACTTACATTTTTCTCTCCTTTAGTGACACGAATTTCATAGCAATAGGCGAGGAGGATATCAATCAGACTGCAATACACTTGATGGTGTGTTTTCTTATCCAGCAGGTAAGATTTATTAACAAATTTTCGTAGTTGATATTTCTCATCTTCAGAAAAAGACACTAAAAGAAAATGCTTTTAAACATTAGACGTTTCATTCAGATCTATAAAAGCCTTAACATATAAAATGTCAAAAATAGAATTTTGATAACAGAAATGGAAATAAGTTATTTCTATTTAAGTCTAGATATGTAAACAACTTTTTAACTAGATTCACACTTAGGAATGTTAAGGTTTATATGTTTGCTCAAATCTTAGT
>NW_006400242.1:403098-409703 GCF_000299155.1 Elephantulus edwardii | reverse complement strand
ACTGCCAAGAAAACAAACAGATTCATCCTAGAGAGGGTTAAACCAGGCTACTCCTTGGAGGCAAGGATTCTGGGGCTTCGTCTGACATACTCTGGACATGTTGTAAGGAGAGACAGGTACTTGGAGAGGGACATCATGCTTGGTAGGATAGAGGGACAGCGCAGGAGGGGAAGACCATCTATGAGGTGGATTGATTCAGTCACTGGGGTAATCGGGATGGGTGTGTCAGAGGCAATGTGATTGGTACAGAATAGAGCAGGGTTCAGGGCTGTTGCACATGGGGTCGTTATGAGTCGCAAATGACTCGATGGCACATAACAACAACGTGTATGTGCCATGCTTTTGACTTTTAGAAATTTTCAAGGTACTGCAGATGAAGGGTGTAAACTCTTTAATGAAGCAGACTTATTGCCTCTTTTATTGTAAAAGGTATGGTATTTACCTGAGTAACTTCCTTTCACTTACCAAATCCCTATGGATTTCTTAAAGAAAATGTAGCTATCTTAACTCATACTAGAGTGATTTAAAATTTACTAAAAACCCTAGGCCATCCAGTTATCTCTAATCCTATAAGGACAGTGTACAGCCTCACCAGATTTACAAAGCTATGAATCTTTTCAAAAATAGGCTGTTGTATCACTCCAATAAAACAGCTGGTGGGTTCAAATCACCAAAGTTTCTATTGGTAGCCATTATGCTATCAGGAATCTGGAGAAAAATAATTTTTATAAATTTGATTTATAAGCAAAGCATTAAAAATTTAAGTGATACGTAATCCTTGCAAATACAATTAAAATTAAAGGAGCAACATAATTCTCATTTATGTTTACACTTAACATAATGAGAGCTAAGAATAAGAGTATTGCATATTTATAGCAACAGAAGTATTAAACACCGCATGTAATATGGATGACTCTACAGGATATTATACAGAGTGAAATAAGTCAGTCATCAAAGGACAAACACTGTAAAATCACAATAGTAGAAAAGTTTATACATAAAATTATTCTATTATAATTATCAGGGAAGGAAAGCAACAGAGAAGGAAGTAAAAGTTAATAAAAAGATAATAAACACTAAGATGGCTCAAAGGAAAAGCAATATGAAGTGGAAGATCAGACACTGTTGATAATGTAATGTTATAAAACAATACTTGCATCAATTAAGACTTCACTCAAATAATAATACATAAAATATCAAAGAATGTTACATATTTAGCAATATACAGTCTGTATCTAAAAGAAAACTTTTTAAAGTTAATAATGTTTTTAAAAATTCATGTTTTTACAAAAGTAAAAACATAATCTATTAATATGTCTCGCAATTCTAAATCAATTCACCAATATTTTAACAATTACTGGAATGAAGTGATGTCATGAGCCAATTTAAAATGTATTTAAAATTAAAATAGGAAAAAACTATTTGCTTTAATTGATGATATAAATTAGCAAATATTTGAAATACAAAATTTTCAAAATAGGTGAATTTTTCAAGTATTTTTAAAAAATGAGACATTTAAAATCATGTGTCATTAACTACTTGAGTTAAAAAGCTGGACAACATTTAATAATATTTTGTTGATGTTTGGATGTAAAGGTAAAGTATCCTTTTAATCATATCAGGGCTTTACATTCACATCATGGCATTAGCACTTAATGGTTGGAATCTTCACAGGTTACTTAAGCCACAGTTACATGTGAAGAAGATTAAACATAAAACACCAAGTTTAGATTTTCTTTGCATAAGTGCTTCAGTCTCTAAAAATCTTTAGGTAATTTCTGTCTAAAGTAAGAGAGCCATTTTTCCACCCTGTTACAAACAAGTCTTCCAAAGTAATAGCATAAGGGTAAGTCCAGGCTGGGTTTAGAAGAGATCGTGGTACTAGGGATATTGTAGCTGATGTTAGATGGATCTTAGCTGAAAGCAGAGGATACCAGACGAATGTCTTATCTGTGTTTCATTGACTACGCAAAGGTGTTTGACTGTGTGGATCATAACAAACTGTGGCTGACTCTGAGAAGAATGGGAATCCCAGAACACTTGATCGTTCTAATGCAAAACCTATACTAGGACCACGAGGCAGTCGTCAGAACAGAGCAAGGGAACACTGCATGGTTCAAAATTGGGAACGGCATATGCCAGGGATGCATCCTATCTCCATACCTTTTCAACCTTTATGTAGTACAGATTATCCGGGAGGCTGGGATCTATGAGGAGAAATGTGGGGTCAAGATTGGTGGACGATTTATCAACAATCTATGTTATGCAGATGACACAACCCTGCTTGCTGAAAATGAAGAGGACCTGAAGCACCTGCTGCAGAGGGTCAAGGACTGCAGCCTACAATATGGATTGAGGCTCAATGTCAAGAAGACAAAGATTCTCACCACTGGACCAATTGGCAGCATCAGGATGGATTGTGAAGAGATTGAGATTGTTCAAAGCTTTAGTTTGCTTGGCTCCACAGTCAACACTCTTGGCACCAGTAGCCAGGAAATTAAAAGGCGCACTGCCATGGGAAAGTCTGCTGTTAGGGACCTCTCCAAAGTACTGAAGAGCAATGGTGTCTCTCTGGAGACTAAGGTGCGTCTGATACAGGCCATGGTCTTCGCAATCACTTGTTATGCATCAGAGAGTTGGACAATGACCAAGGAGAAAAGAAGGAGAACTGATGCCTTTGAGCTGTGGTGCTGGGGAAGAGTGCTGAGAGTACCATGGACTGCTAGGAAAACAGATTCATCCTGGAAAGGGTTAAACCAGGTGGCTCCTTGGAGGCAAGGATTCTGAGGCTCCGTCTAACATACTTTGGACAAGTTGTGAGGAGAGACCGGTCCTTGGAGAAGGACATCATGCTTGGGAGGGTGGAGGGACAGCACAGGAGGGGAAGGCCCTCTATGAGGTGGACTGATTCAGTGACTGGGATAATCGGGATGGGAGTGTCAGAGACAGTGCGATTGGCACAGAACAGAGCAGAGTTTAGGGCTGTTGTACATAGGGTCGCTATGAGTTGCAAGCGACTCGACGGCACATAACAACAACAACAATTATATGGGCAGTAATAGTAATAATAATATTTGGGTGTCAAATGCCATAGTGCTTAACCATAGTGGACAGTGGTGGATCTTCCAGTTTAAGACAGGTCTGGAAGTAGAAGTGGCATCCACTCCCTAAACAATACGCCTCTGGAAACTCTATGAACTTTGATAAATGATGATAGACAGAAAGGATTCAGGCCTTTTATTCACAGGGTCTCTATGATTCGTGCTTGACTCAACAGCAATCAACAACATTACAAAACTCAGTTCCTGTATTTTATGTTCACAACAGCAACTTGTAGAACCCAAATGAGGCCAAAAGGATGGGATTCTCCATCCCTAATTGAATACAGAGCACCTGGACCTTGTGACCGATTCAGATTCTAACTCAGTGTGTCTGGGATGAGACACACTCACCCTTTCCAGCAAACTACCAGCCAAGGTAACAGTTCTGTGGCCATTTTCAGAGCAGCAAGATCCTCAATGATGAAATAATTCTTTCAGCTCAATAATATTTTAACTATTGTTTGAATAAAGTGATGCCATGAACCAATTTAAAATGCATTTAAAATTAAAATAGGAAAGAAAACTATTTGCTTTATTTGATGACATAAGTTAGCAAACATTTGAATTAACACTTTTAAAAGAAATTTTCATGTGGCTCAAGCTTTGGTGGCATAGTGCATAAAGAGTTGTGCTGCCAACTCAAAGACAGATGTTTCAAATCCAACAACTGCTTCTGAGAAAAAAGCCAATCTCCTCCCATGCAACTTACAGCCTCAGCAAACCTGCTGGAGTGTTAGTTATGAATTGATTCCAACTTGATAGCAACGAAGTTATGATGAGGAACAGTCTCAGTGGAACTACAAGCAAAGACAGGATGGAAGAAAGCCTGGCGATCTACCTCCAAAAATGAGCCAATATAAACCCTGTAGGTAAAAAAGATTCAACTGGAAAAGACCATGGACAGTGCCAGACTGCGTAGCATTTTGCTCTATTGTACATCAGGTTATCCTAAGCTAAGGACCAACTTGACAACTTGATCAACTTGAGTTAATAAAAAAAAAAAAAAAAAAAAAAAAGAAACCAATCCAAAAAAACACCCTTTAATCACGGTTTTGATGTGTCTGTTCAAAACTTTATACCAGCCTTTGAGATTTTTTGTACAGATCTCACAAAAATGAACACAGAAATAGAAAATGAAGAAACAATTAGAAAATAAATAATTAACCAAAGGATCTAGAACACGTTGAGCCACACTATCTAAATATTCTGACCCAAGTGCCAGTAACACTTTCCAAATTGAAATCAATTAAACCCAAATCCACAGCAACTGAGTCAATTTCTCATCAGAGGCCCTCCTTTAGGCTTCCAAGGCTATAAATATAATTCTCAAATGTGGGGACTGGTGGGTCATCTCTCAGCAATCCAATCCATAATCAAGTACAATAAAAGCTCTTTATTGAAAGCAGTAGATGAGGCTATGTATGTACATTTAGATCAGACCTTGGTGGTGAATAAGTAAGTGGCAGTAAACAGTAACACCTAAGTGAAGTTACTTGGGGGACTTTTAGCTCTTGAGTGTCAATGTAAGCCCAACCACAGACATGTCTGAGACTCCAGTCCTCAGTCCTCCTCAACAAAGGTATTGTCTTATTCTCCAAACTAGGTTCTACCCTCCAGGTTCAACCACATCCTATTTTGATTCATCAGCACACTATGATTAGAGGAAAAATAAAAAACAGAACCAGAATTTTATGAAAAAGAGAGGAAAATAAAGCATAATAAATCTTCTACTTTAAAAAGTCAAAGAACTGCTTGAATTACCCAAAATAAATGAACAATAACAAAAGAGTAACAATGAACAAACAAAATCTAAGTAATTGCAACTGTAAATCATACCTCAAGCCAACACAATGTTGGACTCAACTTTCTGATATTCCATGCAGATTCAACCTTTGTTTTGAAGAAAAAGTAGCATCATATTAGAGGTAATGTCACTTTAAAAAAGTATTTTACTCAAATACTGTCAGTAATATTAACATACATAAAAACTAAAAAAGGCTTTATGACAGCAGAAAAATTAATGAAGCAGAGGCAAGTTTCAGTCTACTTTCCTAAGTAGTTCATCAAATGACATTTTTACACTGATAAGAGTTTCAGAACAAAAGAACAACTAATTAGATACGGTGAAACCTTTACAGTAATGACTGCTCAATGTCTGCCTTCTCAAGTGTGTTACCTCCTTCCGAACAAACTATAAATAATCTATCGAAAGAAGCAAAGATAATGCTGAAGTGGTGTCCATGGCATACTAAATGATGCTCATGAAGTTGGCTTTTCAGAAAATACTTGTTAAAAATAAGTTAAAAAAAGATTAATTTTAAAAAGGTAGGAAGGAAGTTTCTGAAAAAGAAAAAAATCTAGTGGAAAAATGCAGGTTCACTTTTGATACAACGGTAATTTCATAATTTTATAAAAAAACCTACTTTTTAAAGACACTTATCCAAGGCCTATGCTTTGTTAGGTATATGTAAGAGTGAGTATTTTATACATAGATTTTATCACATTCTCATTGTTTCTACTTATCATGCTTTCTTTAAGTGAGAAGAACATAGTTCATCCTATTTGTGAAAAGTTGTCAATATTCCACTTGCGTGAAAAAAATAAAAATTTATTTTTCAATTTTAAGATACTTTAAAAAAGAGTAAGTAAATTCCAGAGATGATCTTCAAGTTGTATTATTTTATAACCTAAGGTATTTAAATATAAGAATCAAATGATAAATTCTATCAAGTATGACAAGCACTCTTAGCCATTTTTTCAAGCAATTTTTGCTTGTAAAACAAAAAATGCTTTCCCAATTTTAATGTCGTTTAGAGACTAATTGGGAGGAAGAATTTTCAGTTAGATGATAACGCTTGCATTTAAAAACTAACATTCACTTTTGGAGTCAGATATGAATTTCAAGAGTCACCTTAGAAACTTTCAGAATGATGATAATATAAATTCGGCATTTTAACAAATTCTAATGCTAGTACTACGCTAATGTTGAGTGAGGAAAGCAGACTGGCATACATAAATGTAGATATGTTCTGATCCAATTTAAATATTCTCATATGTATACATTAGCACATTGGAGGAAAACTGGAAAGAAACACAATACCTTTTAACTGGTCATTTCTGATGGCTGAAATTATAACAAATTTTAATTATGTTCTTTAGGGGTATATTTTCCTTTAAAATAATGAATTTTTTATATAGTTAGGAAAAGAAAAGAATATGCTATGGTAAAAATTCATTCGTTAAACAAGGATAATTATAAATATGTCGGCGTGCACATTAACTGCAAAGAGTATTTGGTTTTTCAGCCTTTAAATATACACTCAGTGATTCAGGTGAGAACAGCATTTAACTCTATAAAATCAACTATAGTTTTAAGAACAGATAAAATGGGATCTATAATATTTTAAAAGCTCATATTAGGCATTGGAGAGATGAGATGGACTGGCATGGGGCATTTTGAGTCAGATGACCATATGATATATTACTCTGGAGATGAAAAGACAA
>NW_006400242.1:389690-397073 GCF_000299155.1 Elephantulus edwardii | reverse complement strand
GTCAGAGACTGTGCGATTGGCACAGGACAGAGCAGAGTTTAGGGCTGTTGTATATAGGGTCGCTATGAGTTGCAAGCAACTCGATGGCACATAACAACACTACCACCACCACAGTGTTCTATATTTAAGGCAGCTGAGTACAATTATTTAACTAAAAATTAATACAATTTGACAATCAAAAACACCGTAACTAGGTAGACAACTCTGAAAATATTCCCTATCCATCTAAAAGTTCTTAGCAAAGGACTAGAAATAGTCTCACAGATTGATCCACTTAAGGTGATAGACTGTATTTTCATTGTTCTATATACATGTATGCATTTCCTAAATAACATGCCTTCAAAGACTTGATGGACTTTGATAAATGTCAATAGTTTTAGAGGGGCTTCAGGCCTTTTGTTTATAGGGTCGCTATGATGGGGCTCGAATTCATGGCAATTGCACACACTGCACACATACATATAGTGGTAAGAAACTGCACTGCAATCTCAAAGACATGTAGTTCAAATACACCAGGTGCTCCTCTGGAGAAGGATGGGCAATCTCCTCCCTTGTGATTATCTATCTCTGAAAACTCACTAGAGGGCCAGCTATGGGTCAGTTCTGACTCAATGGCACCCAATGACAACAACATACACATTTACACAAAGTTTTATACAGCTTCCCTAAGTGTGACTATATCATAGATACTAAACTAATGGGAAGAGGTGGGTTTTCAGCCTGGTCTGATTTTCCTTTTTCTCTAATGCTTAGCATCCTTTTCCCACCATTTTTATATCAGGAGCCTCCCTTATGTTAAAATCTTTCTAACATTTTTGTCAAACACATGTAATCACATACAGACACAGGAATGTAAATATCAGGGAATTTCTGTATTTTTTTTCCTTAAGAAGTAGATCACTTTTCTGTATATAGCCTATCTCACGCAACAGTATTTCTTAGAAATCCTTTTTTTTTACAAATCAAGTATTGTTGTTAAGTGTCACAAGTTGACTATGACTCAGTGAACAACAAACAACAGATCGGAATCTTGCTTTATTTTACCTTGTTCAATCCTCATGATTCCTAATATGCTGGAGCCCATGGTTACAGTCACTGTGCTAATCCATTCTGTTGAGGGTCTTCATCTAATCTTCTATCTGACCAAGCATACTGCCTTTTTCCAAGGACTGGCCCCTCCCAGCAATATGCCCACAAAGTATGTGAGACAAAGTTTCATCATCCTTGCTTCAATAGAGTACTTCTGCTGCATATCCTCCAAGATAGTCTTGAATGTTCTTCTGACTGTCCATGGGATATTCAGGATACTTCTCCAACACTACAACTTAGAGGCAGAGATTCTTTTTTTTTGTTTTCCTTACTCACTGTTAACTTATACAGAGGCATAGAAGTAACTGAAATGACCACAATTTGGATCAGGTGAACCTTATTCTTTAAACTGGCATCTTTGCTCTTTACCACTTTGGAGAGGTCCTTTACAGTAGATTTTTCCAATGCAATTGTACTGTATTTTACTGTATTGATTTCTTCACTATATTTTTATTTCTTCACTGATAGTACCATGGGTATTGATTGTGGATCCTAGTAAGATGAAATTATTGATGACCTGAAGCTTTTCTCCATCTATGATCTATTTATTAGTCCAGCGTGAGGAACTTTTCTTTATTGAAATTGAGAAATCCTCTTGACTTTCAGCAAGCAAGGTTATGCTATCAGCATAATGCAAATTGTTAGTTGCCATCAAGCTGGTGTCAAAGGATAGCAGCCCAATGTACAAAAGAAACCCTACCTGATCCTGTGCTATCTTCACAATATCTGATGTGCTTGTGTCTAACATTGCAGCCACTGTGTCAATCTCATTGAGGATACTCCTCTTTTTCATTAACTCTATTTTTCTAAGCATGATGACTTTCGCTGAGACTGGTACCTCCTAATACTATGCCCAGAAGTACATGAGACAACGTCTCACCATCCTCATTTCCAAGTAACATTCTGGCCTGTACTCTTCAGTACTTGGCAAAACATTCTAAATAAGTATAATATTCAATGGTTCATCTTGCTATTTCCAAATACTTCTCCAGCTATAAGCACTCCCTTTACGTAAAGCTGCAATAAATGTCCTTATTTTCCCCACTCTATCTAAAAGTATTTATTTTTCAAAAAATCTTTTATTTAAACACTGTAATTACTCTGTAACAAACATACATTTTAAAAAACACAATCAAATTTGTTATACAGACTTTACCCTCCTTGTACATACCTTCTACCCCAGCCCAGCCGTAACAAATGTACTAGCTTTTTCTCACTGCTTCCAGGATAAGGGATGTAACATGACTGTGGCAGAAAGAATTCTTAGATGGCCCCAGTGAGTCATACCATTGTGTGGAAGTAGAACACAGATACTGAAATTTGCTTTGAACAGAACACAGGCATAATTGGGAATATAACAGGCGTGGTTCAAGACTATCACAATAAAGTGAATATTGCAATAAAACAAGTCTCATGACTTTTAGTCTCCCAGTACATATGAAAATTATATTTATATTATACTGTAGTCTTAACTGTCAGAACATAAATGTTGTGTTAAGCTTATAAAATTTGTGAGAATCCATTATGAAGCAAGAGAAAACTAATACCATGATACATCACTATCATCTCAACTAGTATGTCTTCAACTGCTAAACTTTAAGAACTATGTGATATTTGTTCACAACTGGGACTTGCACTCCTATAAAGCACCCATTTCAACTGTTTGCTTATTCTTTTCAATTGGGTGGTTGCTTCCTCAAATTTGTAAAGAATTCTGGGATATTATAAACCCAAATCACTCAATATCTACTGTTTCCCCCCCTTGATTTCCTATTGACTTTGAAGTAGCTAAATCTGAGGATTTTTCCATCTTTCTTTCCTCTATCCCCTACTCCATAGCTTTTGTGTTTGTTGTATGGTGGCAATATTAAAAGTCAAACACACATTCATAGTAGAAATCATGGATTTATAGAATTGGTTAACACTTCCCCTATTTGTGGATTATACATGAAGTTGCTTAGGTTTTGTTTCAATTCTTGTATTTAAGTTTTCAGTCCATCTGGAAATTATTCTGTCTTTTGTTCCAAGATTTCAGTTTATTCCAGATGAACATATAATTGCACCAGCACTATGTTTTAAGTAATCTATCTTTTCCCACTATATTAAACTACCACTTTAATCAAATAGTTCTGTGAGTTTTTTTCTGTTAAGAATGATTTCAAATAACTTTAGGTTTTGTCACTCTTGGAAATATACTATTTTTCCCATTTCCATTTGTCCATTGACAACTCAATGAAAACAGAAGCTGAAATACATATTAACAGCCACTGTCTTGAGATCTACATTGATAATGACTCTATGTACAACAATATAAAACAATGCCCAATAAATAAAACCACCACTCATCTGTTAGTTTGTCATGCTGTGGTGGCTTGTATGTTGCTGTGGTACTGGAAGTCACCAGTATTTCAAATACCAGCAGGTTCATCCACAGTAGAAAGGATTAAGTGGATCTTCCAGACTAAGACAGACTAAGAAGCAGAAACTGGTCATTTACTTATCAAATAAGAGGTCTCTAAAAACCCTAATAACTCTAAAAAACCCTAATAACAAAGAATAGTGTTCAAAAATGTGCCAGAAAATGAGCCACTCAGATTGAAGGCATTCAAAATCAGACTGCCGAAAGAGTTGCCTCCTCAATGTAGAGCCTACTGACATGATTGAACTATAATTTTCATGCAATTTGAAGACGATAAAGTTGATGAATGGGACCTTCTAAAGATTAAATCCTTGTATGCATCAAAACCTTTTCCAACAAAATATTTGGCAAAACCATTTCAGACAAGAGTCTCATAACGAAAGTTTACAGAATACTCCTGGGCCTCCACAAGAAAAAGACAGATAATCCAATTACAAAATGTGGAAAAGACATGGAAAGACTTCATAGAGGAAGATAGGCGAATGGTCAATAAACACATGAAAAAATGCTACAAATCATGGCTATAAGATGCAAATCAAAATCACAATGAGATACCATCTCACTCCAGTAGCAATGACAAAGTTTAATAGGACAACAAGTAATAAATGTTGGAGAGGATGTGGCAAGAAAAGCACTCTCATACATTGCTGGTGGGATTGTAAAATGGTATAACCACTCTGGAAGTCAGTTTGGCGTTTCCTCAAAAAGTTGAACGTAGAAATCCCATATGACCCAGCTATTCCACTGCTTGGAATATACCCCAGGAAAATGAGAACTAAGGCTTAAACGGAGACTTCTACACCAATGTTCACAGCAGCATCATTGAGGATCGCAAGAACATGGAAACAGCCCAGATGTCTAACCACAATGGAGTGGACTGAGAAATTATGGTAAATTCACACAATAAAATACTACGCAGCATTCAGGAGCAAGGATTTTGTATATTACTACAGTGGTAGGCACTGGAGAGCATTATGCTGAGTGAACGAACTCAGTCCTATAAGGACAAATACTGTATAAAACCATTACTGTAGAATGAGTATGAGGATTCAAAGGGGGAGAGGGTGGAAGCAGAGAGGTCAGGACGGATGGGGGGGTTGGTACGGAGCTTAATCATAGGGTCACACAATTTGATGGGTGGCAGTGGTGAAGGAAAGGGTAAAGATCTGGTGTAAAAAACAACGTATTCGAACTCTGTCAAAAAAACAGTATAAAAAAAAAAAAAAGCCATGAAATGAAAAACTTTCATGTACTGTTGTGGCAAAACTCAAAATAAGATAAACAGCTACAAGCATATGAAGCATAAATTTAGGAAAAACTGGAAGGTTTTAAAATGAACTGGAAAATGTAAAGATCAACATCCTAAGCATGCACTAAGATGGACTGGTGTCAGCCATTTCGCATTAGGCAATCTATTATTCTGTGAGCATCAAATTGAACATGAACGGTATCATATACATACTTTAAGAAAACCAAACAATATTATGAAAATCTGTCCTGAAATACAATTATCCCAACACATATAAGGAAGACCCCTTAATACAATTATTACTCAAATATACGCACGAACCACAAAAGATAAAGAAGAAATTGGGAAATTTTAATGAAATTGATCAACTATCCTATCAATATGTACTAATAAAAACTGATTATTGGAATGCAGAAGCGGGAAACAAAGGAGAGCTGATAGTTGAGAAAATGAGAGTTAAAATGTCTTGGAGACAGAAATGAGGTCAAAGATCACATGAAAGAATGTTATATAATCAATTATTTATTTATTATCTTTTTTCCTCTTCTTTGGCTCTGGCTGTTGGTACATATATATGAATGATAGTGGTATTCACTGGACTTCCTTGGATGTGTATGGAAATTATTCTGTCACTCACAATATTGCATTTCAAGACAGATCTAGAAATGACTTTTTTACTTATGAAAGCAACCCCACTCTTCCTCACCTTTTCATCCCCAGCATAGTAGATCATATGATCGTCTGACTCAAAATGCCCCATGCCAGTCCATCTCTTCTCGGCAATACCTAGTATGTCAATATTTATCCGTTCCATTTCTTCTTTAACAGTACCCAATTTTCCTATATTCATGGTTCTCACATGTCATGTTTCAATCACTGTTGTTTATTATTGATAGCCTCTGAGTCAAGGACAACTCACAGCGACCCATGAACAAAAGGCCTAAAGCTCCTCTACAACTATCAACATTTATCAAAGTTCATAGAGTTTCTGGAGGCATGTTGCTTAGGAAGTGGATGCCAGTTCTGCTTCCAAACCTGTCATAGTATATTATTGCTGTTATGTGCCATTGAGTCACCTATATACAGCAGCTCTGAACCCTTCCCTGTCCTGAGCCAGTCTCGCTAACTCTGACACAGCAACCCCCATTGCTCCATTAATAAAGTTATCTCATCCAGGGTCTTCCTCTTCTGAGCTGTCTGTCCACCCTTCCAAGCATGATTTACTTCTCCAAGGACTGATCTCTCCTGGTCACATGCTCAGAGAAAGTGAGGTAGAGCTTCAAAATTCTAGACTTCAATGAGATTCTTGGTTTCACCCTCTCCAAGGCATACCAATTTGTTTTCTTTGCAGTCCACAGTATGTGCAAGATTCTTCTCCAGCATCACAACTCAAAGGCATCTATTTTTCTTCTGTCATCCTTAGTCATTGTCTAACTCCCTGAAGCGTAACAAGTAATTGATAAGACCATAGCCTGGATTAGGCGCACCTAGTATCGGCTTAAAACTGTTCTTCCTCCTTTCTGTTTCCATACTTGAAGCCTCCACCTTAGTTGCCCTATCTGCTAGCTTAAGTGTGTTCTACTGTACATTGGGTTTTCGAAGGCCTGCTATTTCAGAGTGGATGGCCAATCCTTCTTCCTAGTCTGTCTAAACCTGAATGCTCAGATTTAGAACAGCATCTGACAGACAAACATTTTACAAAAAAGAGCAGATTCACTGACTACGCAAAGGTGTTTGACTGTGTGGACCACAAAAAACTGTGGCTAACTCTGAGAAGAATGGGAATCCCAGAACACTTGATTGTGCTTATGCAAAACCTGTACTTGGACCAGAAGGTAGCTGTCAGAACAAAACAAGGGAACACTGCAGGGTTCAAAATTGGGAAGGGTGTATGATAGGATGTATCCTATTTCCATACCTTTTCAATCTATATACAGAACAGATTATCTGGGCAGCTGTACTCTAAGAGGAGAAATGTGGCATCAGAATTGGAGGAAGACTCATCAACAATTTGTGTTATGCAAATAACACAACCCTGTTTGCTGAAACTGAAGAGGACCTGAAGTGCTTGTTGCAGAAGGTCAAAGACTACAGTCTTCAATATGGATTTAAGCTCAGTATCAAGTAAACAAAGATTCTCACCACTGGGCCAAATGGCAGCATCAGGACGGATGGTGAAGAGATTGAGATTGTTAACAGCTTTAGTTTGCTTGGCTCCACAATCAACACTCTTGGCACGAGCAGCCAGGAAATTAAAAAGACACATGAGTTAGGAAAGTTTGCTCTCAAAGACCTCTCCAGAACAGAAGAGCAATTATGTCAGTCTGGAGACTAGGGTGTGCCTGATGCAGGCCATGGTCTTTGCAATCACTTACAATTCATCAGAGAGCTGGACAATGACTAGAGATGATAGAAGGAGAATTGATGCCTTTGAGCTGTGGTGTTGGAGAATAGTATTGAGTATACCACAGACTGCTAAAACAAACAGGTTTGACATGTTATTGTTGTTGTTGTTATGTGCCGTCAAGTCGCTTGCAACTCATAACGACCCTATGTACAACAGCCCTAAATTCTGCTCTGTCCTGTGCCAATCGCACCATCTCCGACACACCCATCCCGATTACCC
>NW_006400242.1:369188-388850 GCF_000299155.1 Elephantulus edwardii | reverse complement strand
CCCCCCCTTCATTAAATGGAATCCAATATATATGAAGTATTGGGAAGGGCTGTAGAGAACAGTGTTTATGCCCAACTTCATGCTAGCCTCCTCTAACTCTTACTCTTAACCTGTAGTCTAGCCCACCTAGCTCTTACATGGAGAATTGCCTTTCTTAGAGAATTAACTAAGCAACTGAGGAGCAGTCTCAGCATACTCCTCATAGCATAAGCTAAAGAAGGAAAGTGAAAAAGGGCCAGGTCAGAGGGAAGAGTCTTCTCTCTTTCTAGGGTTCACATTCAATTTGATATGCATTACCATGTCTTTTCTACTTCCTGTAAATAGGTGTGATCTTTGTTCCCACTGTACAGTCTCTTCTATACCCTACTTCGCATCAGACCCTATTACTTTTCTCCTTTGTTAATATCTTCAGTTTAGTCGTTCCATCCTATCCCCATCCCTACTGCATCCTTGTACCACTAGGGGCTAATATCACAGAGGTCTTCTTGTGGCCCCCTTATATTATACCACCTGTTCTGTGGACAGGCAATAACTAGCACTGAAAGGTACCTCACAACTATCTCAACACCATCAGAGGGCAGTGGTCCTTTTTAGATCTCTAGCATCTCTTCATATCCCTCATCAGGTGTGTTTAGGACATTTGTGGGAAGCCATCAAGGCAAGAGAGAACTTTAGGCTCCTACTTTTTTTGATCCTAGCTCTAAGATTAGAAGAAGATAGATGGGATTATCAAAATAACCAAGATTGTCTGCCTTTTTGGCTTTCAGACTGCCTTCTATCCCAGAGCAGCTGAGAAATCCATGAAGCTGAGATTTTGAAGGACCCAGTTTAGGTTCTTCCACTTAGGCCTCAATTCCTCTCCTTTCCCAGGGGCAGCCTTAGTTCCCATGGCCCTGAAACATATATTTTCCTCCTTTTCCCCCAGCACCTTCTAGCCCCCAAAGTGGAGGAACTAGGATGGCTTTCTTAAATTTTATTTCTTCAAAAGAAACTGAAGTTCTTTTTCGCCCACCTTTATCCATGGAGCAGGAGTGAAGATACTTCATTGCCTTGGGACTGGGAATCCATTTCCTCCGGCTTTTCTCCCCTCTTCTCTGCCCTCCTACCATTAGGAACAGGATTGGCCTTAGCTTCTGGGCCTATCTGCTGCCATCTCTCTACTTCCTATAAGCTCTTTTACTTTCAAGCTCTGTTGGGCTTGGGGATCTTAGGTTTGTATTTCCGAGCTCTTCACTTTTCTGTTGTGTTTTTTTTTAAGGGGGGTTGTCTTTTTGGGTGGTATTTTTTTTTCTTCTAAGAAAGCATTTGCCTTTTTGTCCCCCCTTTTTCCCCTCTCCCAACATAACAACCGTGGTAACAGAATGCAACTGCTGATTTACTGATGTATTTAATGTAAGGAAAAAAAGGGGAAAAAAATATTAAAAAAATAAAAAAGATGTTCTGTGATCTTAAAGGCAAGAGATTCAAAACCAACAGCAGCTCTGCAGAAAGATAAGCAATCTCCTTTCAAGCTATTTGCTGCCTCTGAAAACTAACTGTAGAGTCAAATATTGGTCTGTCCCAACACCAAGGTAAAAAAACATTAAGATGATTGTACAAAGCATTCTTTAGAAAAGTCAACCATAAAAGATGAAAAAGGACCATTTGCCCAGGGATAAAGCTTTGAAGGCAGGGAGGGATATGCCAGAAAGATGAAAGAAAATAGGAATGAAACACAGGGCAGAAATGGGAAGAAGGCTGTTAAAACACTGAGATTATAATTAATGTTATGAGGGGAGCTGCAACTACAATCCCAGAGGCGAACGGTTCGAATACACGAGATGCTCTGCCAGGGAAGGAAGGACAATCTCCTCCTGTACCAGTCAGATCTGATTTGACGGTACATGCACACAAAAATAATAAAAAATATAATTAATGTTATGAAACAAAATGTGTATAAGTTGAATAGAAAACCAATTTGTTCTGTAAAATTTCACTAAATTTACCCAAAAAAAATCCTTTCACTTAGAAACTTTTATCAATGTGCAAAAAGTGTAATTTTACAAAGAAGCCACTGATTACTGTGTCTCTTACCAATTATGCTAAGGATTTTAAGCACATTGTGTCATTTAATCATCACATAAACTCTGTAAGCTAGGTATTACAGGATTTCTGCAGCAACCCTGAGTAGTTACAAGATCACTTACTAATTTAAATTGGAGCAATAATTTAAACCCTAGACCCATAATTATTAAGCCAGTATGCTATATACTTAACACTATACTTGGTAAAGAGTTTCTGTTAACATAGAGCTCAAGCTCTTCTGCCTTAAATCATGTAATTTCTTTTAAAACTGATTTTTTTACTAAATCAATGAGATAGCCATGTTGACTATGATTGCTCCTGCAGCACTGATCTGGATATATGCCAAATGTCTGATGAAACGTCAGGTAGCCCAATGGTTAAAGAATAAGCTGGCTGTATCATTCATCCTGTTATATGTAGAGAGTTAATGGATAGGACATGCCTTGTATAAAGCACACACAGAGTTAGAACAATTTACAATGTACCCAGCAGAACCTACAATACTTTCTCTCTCTCTCTCACACACACACACACACACAAAGTATAAGGACAAACTACAATACCTCTCTCACACATAAAACAAAACACAGGATAACTTTCAATGTCTCATAAACGCACACATAAGAACAACCTACAATATCTCTCTCTCTCTAACACACACACACACACCAGACAATCTTCAATGTGTCTCTCTCATACATACACTCCTATACACATACACACACACAGAGTAAGAACCACCTAAAATACCCCCCTCGCACACTTGCGTGCGCACACACAGACACAGAGAAATGGAGTAAGAACTATCTACAATAACTCAAACACAAACACAGAGTAAGAACCTCCTATAATGCATCCAGTATAAACACAGTTTAAGAACAATATATAATGTCTCTCACACACAAATACATACAAATGAAGAACAATCTATTTAGCTTTCTCTCACACATACAAAGAACCTACAATGTATCCAGCATACATACACACATAGTTTATATATAGTTTAAGAACAATCTACAATGCCTCTCTCACACATACACACAGAGTAAGAACAGTCTATAATGTGTGTCTCTCACCCTCACACACAAAGAGTAAGAACCACCTAAAATACCTTTCTCTCTCTCTTTCACTCCTCCAGAAACTTCAATGTCTTTCTCACACACACATAAAGAACAACGTATAATACCTCTTTCTCTCACACACAACCTTCAATGTCTCTCATACACTCACACACAAACAAAGAGTAAGAACAATCTACAAAGTATCCATGTAAAAGAAGTCAGAATTTTAGGTAATGTCTTCTCTGGATATGCAGGACAAACTAGCTCACCCTTGTGGATGAAAAAATTCAACTACACAACCACCTATTTTCTACCACACTACCTCATTAAGACCCATGTCTGAAATAGGGGAAACAGATTCAGAATTGTTAATATTCTTGACCACATAAGTTTGAACAAAATAAGCACAGATACAGGAAATAAAGAGTTAACTCTCTAAATTGTAACGGTAATATTTTACACCTGAAAATTTGTGATGTCTCTGACCCTTAAACTAGCATCAAATATAAAATCCAAGTTCTTTCTGGTGAGAAGTTGTTGTTGTTATGGGCTATCAAATTGCCTGCGACTCATAGTGACTCTATGTACAACAACTCTGAACCCTGCTCTATTCTAAGTTAACCCCATTGTCTCCGACACACCTATTAGTGCAGTCACTGAGTCAATCTATCTCATAGAGGGTCTTCCCCTCCTGCGATGTCCCTCCACCCTCCCAAGTATAATGTCCCTCTCCAAGGACTGGTCCCTCTATGCAACATGCACAAAATATATCAGATGGAGCCTTAGATTCTTGCCTATAAGGAGCAGCCTGGTCAAACCCTGACTAGAACAGATTCATAGCTGACCCTTGATCAAGTTTTCAGAGAAAGTAAATAATGTGAGAGAAAACTGCTAACCTTCTCCCACAGAGCAAAACTTGTTAGATTTAAGCCACAAGCCTTTGAGTTGGTGGCACACATATTCACCACTAGCCTAAATTGAAAATAAACTGCCTAAACTGAAAATAGTAAGAATAGAGCACAAATGAGCTGATGTGTACATGTTTAATAAATATTTAGTTGTTAATATCTTCCAAAAATTAATCAATGAAAACCCTACAGAACATAATTGTCCAATCCATCACAAATTATAGAGGAATATAGGATGTAGCAGCACTTTGTTCTCTTGTGCCTACGGTCTCCATAAAACAAGTGCCAACTCAACAGCAGCTAACAAAAACAACAGCCATTACACAGGAGAGGAAGACCCTCAATGAAATGGATTGATTCACTAACTGGGGTAATGGGATAGATGTGTCAGAGACAATAAGATTGGCAGAGGATAGAGCAGGGTTTAGGGCTGTTGTACATAGGGTCACTATGAATCGCAGGCAACTCGACGTCACATTACAACACTAAAAAGTGCTTCACCCAGCCACAGCATGTGCTCCTCACTGCAGCCTTCTTGTGTGAGACCATGGCTGCCGCACTTACTCAGGGCTGTTTAGCAGCTGTTGATTTGTGTGTGGTGCAGCTGCACTGAGTGGCTCTTCATTTGCCTTATCAGTCCTTCAGCCTCATCCCTCTGCTACCTTATGGCAGGGACTTAGGTCCCTGACCCTCTACTGTCTCCTGCTTCTACTAATCTGGGTCAACAGCAACTGAATCAAGGATTCTCACAAGGCCCTATGTGTTCTGCATTGCATTCACTACAGCCATCTCATTATAATCATCTTTCTGTTCATAGATACTGCCTGTATTCTTCAATTCGGTACAGCTGTCTCTGCAGTTCCATTATCTCCTTGAAGACTGCAACTAACTGCTCTGAAACTCAGAGGAGTCCACAAGCATGCCCTGGGAATGCTGTGCAGTTTTACGCCAACCTACACAATGCTTCTTCTTGGGTTAATCCGGTACTGTGGGATGTGACCCTGGGCTACAGATTGCAAAAGGAAAGCTATAACCTGCTTCATACCACCCTTTGGAGAAGAGAGACCCCGAGTTGAACTCTGAGACAGACACACTCTTTGGACCTCATTTTCCCCATTCCTAAAGAATAACCAAGGTGGTGTTACCTGCAGCGAAAGACTCTGTGCTGAAGTGCCTGCAACCCTGGCCACATATAGCCCTGTTGATGCAAGAAGCCTATTTTCTCTCTAGGAGAGTAACAAGACAGCCATCTCATCTTTCGTTAAGTTTTTGTAAAAAAATATGACATAACATATTTTTAATGAACAAAAGAGTGCTTCAATTTTTTAAATAGTGGTTATGTTCAGAAAAAGAAACTTGACTTTAAGAGATTCTGTGTAAAAGTGAAGAAAACAAAAAGCATGTTGTACTGGAAAAATCTACTGAAAAGAACTGCTTTAAAATGCTAAACAGTAAAGATGTTAGTTTGAAGACTAAGGTGAGTCGGATCCATGTCATGATCTTTTCAATCATTTCCTATACATCTTAGACAATGAATAAGGATGACAGAAGAACAACTGATGCCTTTTAGTTGTGGTGGTGAAGTACTGAATACCCCGTGTCTTAGAGAAAATACAATCAGGGTACTCCTTAGAGGCAAGGATGATGAATCTTTGTTTCATATACTTTGGGCATATTGTGAAGAGAGGTCTTTTCTTAGAAAAAAGTATCAAACTGGAGTGGGGGGAGGGTCAGAGAAAGAGAGCAAGACCCTCAAGAAGACATACATGGTAACTAAAATAAAGAGCTTGAGCGTATCCAAGATCATAAGGATGAAGCAGGATAAAGTAAGGTTCAGCTCTGCTGTTCAAAGGATTGCTATGAATCACAGTTGACTCAATGGCATCTAAAAACAATATTCTTGAAAAGTTATGTGTCCATGTGCCTATGTGGGCTTATGTCTATGTGCATTCCTTTCACTTAAACATTAAATTTTATTTCTACATTAAAGCCAAATTAGTATGAAAGAAAATGTATGCATTGTATTCTTGATCTGTTATATTTTAAATTTATAAACTTAAGTTTATCAGTGTTTCACTTGGAGAAGGCGGTAATAAAAAGGCCATCTAAGAATGGACTCTCTGTGGATAACATTTGGCCTACCGTCTGAGGACAACTTTTATGTTAAGTTTCCATCTGTCATCTCTAAAGTAAAGATATGAGCACAACTTCTGGCTTCCTCATAAAACTATCTGTGGGAGGACATAACTAATTCATTGAAGAGACATTACTAATGTTACCAAGAGGAATGTTCAGATCTCTCAAAATTATTCAATAATTACAAATATACTACGTGTTATTTCTCCAGGAAAAGTAAGTCTATTATTGAGTGTTATTTCTCACTCAGGAGTTTCTTTTTAAAAATTACTTTCTCAGCCATTGTTTTCTCTTTTATCACATGACCGGGTGGGGGGGTTATGCTAATGATGTCAATGGAGTAAATAATACCTCTTGGATATTAACATGCACACAAGGTTTATAGAATGTAGGAACTAGTCAGCCTTGTCATCCTACTAGATTTAAATTGAGCAGGGTCAGTGGCAAAAAATGGGATTCTTACTGTAAGCAAGAAAGAAGCAGAGAATGCACCACAAGTCCTTTGAACCAGAGAGATTTCTGCATGAGAAAGAAAGAGCTCAAGACTTTGAAGCAGCAGTAAAGAGTCAGAGACCAACATGAAATATAGGTTATCAGGAAGTAGCACAAAACCAGAGATTCTCAAACTTGCTGGAGAAGTGGGAGAAAGATGCCATAAATAGCTGCATTAAGAGACAATTGTAATGCTGCCCTAAAGCTAAAAGGCTGAAGGACAAAGGGCCTGTGAACATGCTTGAGAAGCTGTTGTGACTGAAGAATTAGATCCTGTTTCCAGTCTTGATTATAACCTGTTAACTTTTCTAATAAATCTCATAAGCATAACTATTGCTTATGAATTCTGCACGCTTATTGCAACAAATAACCTACCCAGCAGTAAAAAGCAGGGAGAGACCTGGGAGGCATGATATGTGTCACAACTTATTTCTACAAGTACAAGGAGCATAGGGACATACCATACTCATAGGAATCAGTTTTATATTATGGATGTTGTTGATAGAGACTATTCTTCCTTATGGAACAAAGAGAGGTAAGATACTGACACCTCACTGTTTTTACATAAATGAAGATCCTATTTCCAAATCAAACAAAGCAAAAAATCATGCTTTTGCTTTAGAGGTGATTATAATGCTTACTGAATAGAAAAGAAAATTAACTTGGTAAATTATGAGATATTAAACAAGTAAACCTAATTTTAAGTTTCTTACCATATGTAGCATGATTTTCTTGCTCCTGCGTTGGTCCCAAAGAAGTCATCATTTTTGAATATGTATCAGTCCACCAAGGTTTATACTTCAAAGCTTGTTCAATTGCTTCATCTTCAAAAAAGTCAGCTCTGGCAGAGGGGAGGAGGGGATGTAAAGAAAAACAACAACAAAACACACCCACACTGGGCTTGTTATGTAGGATTTGGCTGGTTTTCATTTTTCAAAATCTTTTACATAAACTTATCATATCCACATGCTAAGAAAGGTGGAGAGTCACAGACAGAAGAGGAAGACCCTCAACAAGATGGATTAATACAGTAACTATAACGATGGGCTGGAGCATATCAGAGAACATGACTATGGTGCAAGATAGGGGAAAGCTCATATTTGTTATTCACAGAGTCGCTATGAGTCATAGACAACTTGATGGCACCTAACAACAACATCACATCTATACTACAAACTGTTGTTAATTAAGGTACATTTCAAGGAAAGACTATAAGCACTGACTTAACCTCCTTCATGATTACAAATTACAATAAGATGAAAGGCAAGCATCTGACTAGAACAGTATCTGGCACGTCAGATCTCTTCAAACAGAAAGTACATAAATACTAATAATTTTAGCCTAACGTACTAGTCCACACTATAGTAGTGTATGACACAACAAATCTGAACACATAGTCTAGTACATTTCCTACATTTGTGTTATGGATGAAGTACAAACCTACTTTTCAACAGTTTTCTTTTCTATGTTAATGAGCTCATACTGGAGTAAAATGGGACCTAAAATGAATCATTCCTGGGTGGTATCTTAAAATAAGATCAGAATAAACCCAGAGAAATACACACAGGGTAGGACACCATGGGAAGACAAAGGAAAACAAATGCATAATCTCAGGAATGTCAAACAAGCATAGTTGGCAGTTTCTTAAAGCTTTGAGACACATACAGTGAGGGTCTTGCATTAACAACACATTTAATGTAGATTTCTAGCCTCCAGTGGTGAAAAAATCAATTCCTATTCTTTACAGCTACTACTTTTAATATTCTTGTTTTGAAATTAAGACAGTTTACAAGTACCACAGTGTAAAAAATGCAAAGGTCATGAGGAGATGGCCATATCTGATGTTAACTGACTTCACAAATGGGAACAGTTTCAGTCAATAGCATCAATACCACAAAAACAAGGTCGAACATGAGGTCGTACATGTTCCCCACACTCCTAACCCTTCTCCTACTCATCTCAGCACCAATCTTACTACTCAGCTGGGTCCAAAATCCAATATGATAGCTCACAGACCACACAGAACAATGTTGGGGAAGTCAAAAGATTATAATCAAGATTAGTAGCAGAACACAGTTAGGACAGCGTCTGAAAAGTGCATGTATGAAGCTCAGCCTTGAACCTCATGGCTTAAGACCACTGTTACAAAGTTCTCAGTCCTGCAAATTATGGCTGCTCACTCAAAGATGTCCAACAAACTGGGACAAAGGTTCTTAGTTACAGTTCCAATGATACAGTAATCCCAAGGTCCATTTCACATCAGGTTTCTAGTTCAGTTATGGCTGCTGCTATAGTAGGTGGTGGTGGTGGTGTTATGTGCTGTCAAGTCACTTGTGACTCATAGCGACCCTATGTACAGCAGCCCTAAACTCTGCTCTGTCCTGTGCCAATTGCACTGTCTCTGACACTGCCATTCTGATTATCCCAGTCACCGAATCAATCCACCTCATAGAGGGCCTTCTCCTCCTGCGCTGTCCTCCACCTTCCCAAGCATGATGTCCTTCTCCAAGGACCGGTCTCTCCTCACAAAATGTCCAAAATATGTTAGCTATAAAGGGTAGCATCCAAGAAGAGTGCAAACAGTCATTGCAAAGACAGAAGAGGAAGCGAAGACCAAAATGGATGTCAGAAGACTCTGAAAATTGCACTGCAGCGCAGAGAAGCCAAAGCACAAGAAGAATCCAAGATATTAAAGAGTTGAATAGAAGATTTCAAAAGGCAGCACAGGATGAAAAAGCAAAACATTACAATGAAATGTGCAAGGAGTTGGAGTCAGAAAATCAAAAGGGCTGAACTCGCTCAGAATTGCTTAAGTTCAAGGAACTGAAGAACAAATTCAAACCTCGAGATGCTATCATCAAGGATACTTTCAGCAGAATGCTAAATGATCCAGGAAGTATTAAAACAAGACGGAAAGAACATACTGAATCACTGTATCGAAAGGAATTGGCAGACACAAAAGAATTTCATGAAACAACATATGAATAAGAGCCTATGGTGATGAAAGAAGTTCAGGCTGCTTTGAAGGAAATGGCAAAAAATAAGGCTCCAGGAATAGATGATATACCAATTGACACATTTCAGCTAACAGATGCTGCCCTGGATGTGCTCACCAAGTTGTGGCAAGAAATCTGGAGAATGACCACTTGGCCAACTGACTGGAAGAGATCTATATTTGTTCCCATCCCAAAGAACGGTAACCCAACAGAGTGAGAAAACTATAGAACAATCTCATTGATTTCACATGCAAGCAAGATTCTACTGAAGATTATCCAGAAACGACTGGAACAGCACATCAGCAGAGAACTGCCAGAAGTCCAGGCTGAGTTTAGAAGGGGTCATAGTACTAGGGATATTGTAGCTGATGGATGTTAGCTGAAAGCAGAGAATACCAGAGGAATGTCTACCTGTGTTTCATTGACTATGCAAAGGCGTTTGACTGTGTGGATCTTAACAAACTGTGGCTGACTCTGAGAAGAATGGGAATCCCAGAACGCTTGATTGTTCTAATGCGAAACGTATACTTGTACCAGGAGGCAGTCGTCAGAACAGAGCAAGGGAACACTGCATGGTTCAAAATTGAGAAGGGCATACACCAGGGATGCATCCTCTCTCCATACATTTTCAACCTGTATGTAGTATAGATAATTCAGGAAGCTGGGATCTATGAGGAGAAATGTGGGGTCAAGATTGGTGGAAGATCTATTAACAGTATGCGTTATGCAGATGACACAACCCTGCTTGCTGAAACTGAGGAAGATCTCATGCATTTGCTGCAGAGGGTCAAGGACTGCAGCCTTCAGTATGGAATGTCAAGAAGACAAAAATTCTCACCACTGGACCAATCGGTAGCATCAGGATGGAGGGTGAAGAGATTGAGATTGTTCACAGCTTCATTTTGCTCGGCTCCACAGTCAACACTCTTGGCACCAGTAGCCAGGAAATTAAAAGGTGCATTGCCATGGGAAAGTCTGCTGTTAGGGACCTCTCCAAAGTACTGAAGAGCAACGGTGTCTCTCTGAAGACTAAGGTGCGTCTGATACAGGCCATGGTCTTTGCAATCACTTGTTATGCATCAGAGAGTTGGACAATGACCAAGAAGGATAGAAGGAGAATTGATGCCTTTGAGCTATGGTGCTGGGGAAGAGTATTGAGAGTACCATGGACTCCTAGGAAAATAAATAGATTCATCCTGGAAAGGGTTAAACTGGATGGCTCCTTGGAGGCAAGGATTCTGAGGCTCCATCTAACAGTAGGTGTAGGTGGAGCAAAAACATCTGGTCTCATAGGGCAACCTACACTTTCTTGCTTCTTTTCACCAGGGAGGAGAAGGTCTAATATTTCTGTTGCTAGACTGTTCAATTTAATGGCGAGATTAGCCAATCTGCTTGTGGACTGGCTAATACATCCCATTCACATATTCCTATCCATTTGTATGGCAAAGTCAAACTACGAAGAGGGACATCATACTGAAAGATAAGCTCACACACACACACACAGAGATTTTGGTACACTTACCAAAAAAAAAGAAAAAATCTTTTAACTTCATTACCACAAAAAAAAAAATATACACATGAGCAGGAGCAAAAAATTTAAGATTTGTATATCCACAAAGAGGGAGCTCTAGTGGTCTAGTGGGTAAGGAATTGTGCTGCCAACCCAAAGGCAGATGGTTCAAATTCAGCAGCTGCTCCAAAGAAGAAAGATGACTATTGTCCTTTTGTGTGATGTACAGCCTCTGAAAACCTGCTGGAGAGTCAGTTATGAGTCAGTTCCATGTCAGTAACAGTAAGTGTAAACTAGGGAGACTAGAAAAATCAATCTCTGTGAAGAACAAAAACAAATTCTATGAACTTTGTAAAGAAAGCAAATTTTCCTATACTTGTAGCTCTAACTAGAAAAATAATGGCTAGACTCAAAATAGAACTTTGGAGGGATATTTATTCAGCAATTATGTTCAATTATTAGCATTCCAAAAAAACAGTACTCTTAGGAAAAGAATGTAAAAAATGCAATGCATGGTAAAAAAATCATTTATAGTATATTTCAGTTAATTAGAAACTCAAGAAATTGATTGTTCTGTTTAAATGAATTTTCTAGCTGATGGTCTCACAATGTTAGCTTAAAAGCTGGGCTACAGGCTCTTTATTTAACTTCTATTCTGGGGCAGTAAGCAGTTGTGTCTGTCTCACTCCCTCTTGCCCTTCAAAGGGATGCTCACAGCCCTGTGCCCCCATGTCCCATTTTCTGCTCATTTCACGGACCTTAAATACCTTTTTCTTTCAATTCAGTTGTTCAAGTCCTTTAAAGTTATGTGCAAAATCTTAACCTAAATGCCTTTTATCTATTATCTCACTGAATACTCATATCATCTAGGAAAGAGAGATTATTAATACCCTCATTTATAACTGTAGAAAACGAGACTCAAAAGAGTGGTGTATCAGAGAAACAATAAAAAATTGTGGCGATAATCTGGACCAATTTCATTCCTATTCCAGAATCCAAACTCTAAATCAATACATCATTTTTATGCTTAAGGAAATAAACTGCATATCGGTAATTCCAAGTATCATCTGTCAGATGTATACTGACCTGGAATGAACTAGCTGCTTTATTAACTAATCCTGCTAAAATTCTATTTTCTTATTAGCTCTCTTGCTCCCTACAGTGAAGGAAAACTCTTCTTAAATGAGATTCTACTACAGCTTTTCATTCACAAATTAGGGAACTATGCTATGAATTTTTAAAAAATCATCTGTGGTAGTGGGCTTATGTGTCATTAAGTGGAAAAAATGATAAATAAACCATTTACTTCGTATCATGTTCCAAGATAAGAGGTTTAAGGTAACAGTAATAACAAGGCATGGGCATAATGTCAAGATTATAGGTACAGACAAGATTGATGGCAAAATAAAATGGGAGTGACAGTCATACTCACTGAGAAACTGCTATCTAAATCAAGAGCTAAGTAATATTTAACAGTTAACCAAGTTAAAAGAGGAGTTGCATAAAGCTAAGAGTACCTGAAAATAATATACTGTGGGGGCTTTATAGGTCATGTTAAGATATCAAAAAGATTTTTATACCCCAAAACTGAACACTTAAAAGGCTTAAATAGGATACTGACCATTATGTATCTTAGAAATACCATTTTTATTAGAGTTGGGCAAATGGTTGAAAAGGCAAGCCTGAAAATCAGAAATAATGGTAGCTAAGGCGTTATGCAGATGACACAACCCTGCTCGCTGAAACTGAGGAGGACCTCATGCACTTACTGCAGAGGGTCAAGGGCTGCAGCCTTCAATATGGACTGAGGCTCAATGTCAAGAAGACAAAAATTCTCACCACTGGACCATCGGTAGCATCAGGATGGATGGCGAAGAGATTGAGATTGTTCACAGCTTCAGTTTGCTCGGCTCCACGGTCAACACTCTTGGCACCAGTAGCCAGGAAATAAAAAAATGTATTGCAATGGGAAAGTCTGCGGTTAGGGATCTCTCTAAAGTACTCAAGAGCAACGGTGTCTATCTGGAGACTAAGGTGCGCCTGATACAGGCTGTGGTCTTTGCAATCACTTGTTATGCATCAGAGAGTTGGACAATGACTAGAGAGGACAGAAGGAGAATTGATGCCTTTGAGCTGTGGTGCTAGAGAAGAGTAGTGAATGTACCATGGACTGCCAAGAAAACAGATTCATCCTAGAGAGGGTTAAACCAGGCTGCTCCTTGGAGGCAAGGATTCTGGGCCTTTGTCTGACATACTTTGGACATGCTGCAAGGAGAGACAGGTCTTTAGAGAGGGACATCATGCTGGGTAGAGTAGAGGGACAGCGCAGGAGGGGAAGACCCCCTATGAGGTGGACTGATTCAGTGACTGGGGTAATCGGGATGGGTGTGTCAGAGGCAATGAGACTGGCACAGGATAGAGCACAGTTTAGGGCTGTTGTACATAGGGTCACTATGAGTTGCAAATGACTCGACGGCACATAACAATAACAACAACAACAACAAGACTTTATAAGACCTAACAGTAAAATAATATAGCAAGGTTGTCAGTAGATGAACCTGACATATATTTATTTTAGGAGAATCTTCAGAATGGAGGGGTCAAGGAAACGAGAAGATCATGATCAGGATCTGGACAATTCAGTGAACAACAGTGGTCTTGATGAGATAGAAACAAAGGAAGTTGACATGTGGGTTTGGAGAGAATGATTTCTACATGCAATGGGCTGTCTGAGCTGCCTTGTGAGGCATATGAAAAGAGCTATTCTTACGTCCAGTTGAATATACAAATCTTGAACTCAACAAGTCATGAGCAAATGGACAGTTTTTGAGGCCAGGGAAGAGGATGTAAATAGCAAGAAAGAACTGGTTCAGTGACAGGAAAGAGCTCTGAACAACAGAGCACTGAGGTAATTTAAGGCAAAGATCCAACTGAAGAGAATGTGTTCTAGTTTTGTTGTTGAGGTTGCCCTCCTCTTCAGAGAGCCCATAATTAAATAAAAATAAACTATCAAGCAAAATCTCTTCCACTTCCATGTTGTTATTCTTGTTAAGCGCCATCAACTATGACTCATAGGGACCTTATGAACAAATTATCTGGACCGTAGCCTATCCTACACCACTCTATCCTCCCTAATACACATAAGCCCACTGCCACAGATGGTTTATCAATCTCACTAAGGGTCTTACTTTTTTTCACTGACTTTCCACCTTTCTAATTATGATGTCCTTCTTCAACTAACACTCTCTCCTGACAATAAGCACACTGTGAGACAAAACTTGACTATTCTTGCCTCCAAGAAGCACTCTGGTTACAATTTCTCCAACACATTATCTGCTCTTTTGGCATTCCAAGGGACATTCAGCACTCTTCTCTAATACCACAACTCAAAGAAATCAACTCTTTTTCCGTCATCCTTATTCAATGTCCAGTTCTCAGATGTACAGTAGTCAACTGAAAAGACTATGGCTTGAATCAGGTGCACCTTAAGTTTTTAAACTGACATTACTACTCTACAGGACTCTGGAGAAGTCCCTGACAGTGGACTTTCCCAATGCCACATGTCTTTAGATCTCCAGATTGCTGGCACCAAAGGTGTTGATTGTGGATTCAAGCAAAAGGAAATCATTGACAATTTCAATCTTTTCTCCATTTATTGTTGTTGATTGCCTTCAAGTCAAGCACAACTCATAGCGACCCCATGAACAAAAGGACTAAAGCCCCTCTACACCCACTGACATTTATCATAGTTCAGTTTCTGGAGGCATGTTACTTAGGAGGTAGATGCCACTCCTGCTTCCAAACCTGTCATGGTATGTTACTGTTGTTACGTGTCATTGAGTTGCTTGCAATGTATAGCAACCCTATGTACAGCAGCTCTGAATCCTTCCCTATTCTGAGCCAGTCTCATTAACTCCAAAACACCTATCCCCTTTTGACCTAGCTACTATATCCATCCATCTGGTCTGGGGTCTTCTTCTCCTGCACTGTCCACCTACTCTTCCAAACATGATGTCCTTCTCCAAAGACCAATCTCTCCTGGCCACATGCAAAAAGTGAGGTGGAGCTTCAAAATCCAAGCCTCCAAAGAGACTTAGTTTCACCCTCTCCAAGAGAGAATGATTTGTTTTCTTGGCAGACCATGGTATGTTCAAAATTCTTCTTCAGCACAACTTAAAGGCATCTATTTTTCTTCTGTCATCCTTAGTCATTGTCCAACTCTCCGAAGCATAACAAGTAATTGAAAAGGCCATGGCCTGGATTAGGCACACCTTTGTATCTAGACTGACATCGTTGCTCTTCAGCACTCTAGAGAGGTCCATGACAGATTTTCTCAATGCAATCTGATACTGCTAACAACCTCAATCTCTTCTCCATCTTATATAGTGCTACCAGATGGCCCAGTGGTTAGAATCACTGTCTTCTTGATGTTGAGCTTCAATCCATATGGAAGGCTGCAGTCCTTACCCTTCTGTAGCAAGTGCTTCAGGTTCTCCTCAGTTTTAACAAGCAGGGTTATATCATCTGCATAATGCAGATTGTTGATATATCTTCCTCCAATTCTGATGTCACAATCCTCCTCATACAGCCCAGACTCCTGGATGATCTGTTCTGCATATAGACTGAAATACATTCCTGGCTGAAACTTTTACAAATATTTTTTAATTTTAATGAACATTTACAGGAATTTTGGATTTCCATTCAATCATTGTTGCAGTTTTCTCCCTGCCCACCCCTCTCCCCCAATTCGCTCTTCTCTTTGAAATGTAAAAGAAAATCTCCTTCACTGGTATACAATCCTCCCCGAATCCCCCTAGAACTCTCCACTATGCAACCTTCATTTTGGACTCTTGTCATAACCATAATACCCAATCATATATTGCTTTTAAACTGTTCTCTCCCTCATCTACTTCAATGCAATATATATATAATTTATCCAATTATTCTCAGTGCAGTGTCTCCTTGCTCTGCTCTGACAAATGCCTCTTGGTCCAAGTGTAAGTTTCACATAAGCACAATCAAATGTTCTGGGATTCCTATTCTTCTCACAGTCAGCTACAGTTTGTTGTGATCCACAGTCAAATCTCTTTCCAAAGTCAATGAAACACAAATAGACAATCCTATGATACTCCCTGCTTTCAGCCAAGATCCACCTAGTGTTAGCTATAATATCCCTAGTGCCACAGCCTCTTCTAAACCCAACCTGCACATCTGGCAGTTCTCTGTTGATGTACTGCTCCAGTCATTTTGGGATAATTATCACCAGAATCTTGCTTGTATTTGATAGTAATGATACTGTTTGACTATTTCTGCATTGTTGGGTCACTTTTCTTTGGAATGGGAACAATTATAGATCTCTTCCAGTCAGTTGACCAGGTGGTTGTTTTCCAGATTTCTTGACACAACTTGTAATATGTCAACTGGCATGTTGTCAGTTCCTGGAGCCTTGTTTTTTGCCAATTCTTTCAGAGCAGTTTGAACTAGTAGTTGTTGCTGTTGTTAGGTGCCACTGAGTCGCTTGCGACTCTTAGCAACCCCATGTACAAGAGCCCCAAACTCCACTCTATCCTGTGCCAACCTCACCATCCCTGACAAACCCACTCCAATTACTCCAATCACTGAATCAATTCATCTCATCAAGGGTCTTCCTCTCCTGTGCTGCCCCTCCACTCTCCCAAACAGGATGTTCCTCTCCAAGGACTGGTCCCTCCTTGCAATATGTCCAAAGTATGTCAGATGAAGCATCAGAATCCTTGACTTCAAGGAGCAGCCCAGCTTCACCCTCTCCAGGACAAACCTATTTGTTCTCCTAGAAGCCCATGGTATATTCAACACTCTTCTCCAGCACCACAGCTCAAAGGTATCAATTCTCTTTCTATCATCCTTAGTCACTGTCAAGCTCTCCAAGGAATAGCACAAAACTGCGAAGACTACAGCCCGCCTCAGGTGTACCATAGTCTCCAGACTGACATCGTTGCTCTTCAGTATTCAGGAGAGGTCCCTGACAGCTGACTTTCCCAATGCAATTCGTCTCCTATTTTCCTGGCTGCTGGTACCAACAATGATGACTGTGGAGGAAAGCAAACTAAAACTGTTAAATATCTTAATCTCTTCACCATCCATATTGATGCTGAAAATTGGCCCAGTGGTGAGAATCTCTGTTTTCTTGATGTTGAGCTTCAATCTGTATAGAACGCTGTAGTTCTTGACCTTCTGCAGCAAGCACTTCAGGTCCTCCTCAGTTTCAGCAAGTAGGGTTGTGTCATCTGCATAACGTAGGGTGTTGTTGAATTTTCCACTGGTCCTGATGCCACATTTCTTCTCATACAGTCCAGCGTCCCAGATGATCTGTTCTGTATACAGATTGAAAAGGTATGGAGACAAAATACATCCTGATTCTGAACCATGCAGTATCTCCTTGCTGTGTTCTGACAACTAACTGCCTCTTGGTTCAAGTATAGGTTTTGCATAAGCACAATCAAATGTTCTGGAATTCCCATTCTTCTCAGAGTCAGCTACAGTTGGCTGTGATCCACACAGTCAAAAGGCTTTGCATAGTCAATGGAGCACAAACATTCTTCTGGTACTCTACGCTTTCTGCCAAGATCCACCTAACATTAGCTATAATATCCCTCATACCATGGCCTCTTCTAAATCCAGCCTGCATATCTGGCAGTTCTCTGTTGATGTGTTACTCCTGTCGTTTCTGGATAATTTTCAGCAGAATCTTGCTTGCATGTGATAAATGATCATATTTGTTGATAAAATTTTATGTACTTTATTTTGATATGACCTAAGGAAGGGGCCTTCGTGATATAATGCTTAACACGTTGAGTTGTTAACAAAAATCCATCAGCTACTTCTTGAGATAGAGATGGTTAGTCTCTTCCCAGTGAACACTTACAGCCTCTAACACCAGATGGAGGATTACTATGAGTGAAACTCAAGTAAATGGCAGTAAATGAGTAAAACTCAAGTAAATGGTCTGGGTGTTTTGGTTGCAGGTTGTAAGAAGCACTGTGGTGCAATGGTTAAACTGTTCAGTTGTTAACAAAGAGATTGGTGGTTTGAACCGATTAGATTCTCCACATAAGAAATATATAGCAGTCTGCTTCCATAAAGGTTATAGCTTTGGAAACCCTATGAGAAAGTTCAAGTCAGTCCGATGTGGTTTCTAAGATTTTAGTACTAATTTATAGGTCTACTTAAGAGTTCTGGTGGCTTAGTGGTAAGGAACTGTGTTGCCAAACTAAAGGTTCATAGTTAAAATCCAACAGCTACTCCACAGGATAAAGACAGACTGCTACATATTTCTTCTGTGGATAAAGATAGCCAGTCTTTTCATGGACATTGAAAACTCACTAGAAGGCCAGCTAATCGGTCAGTTCCAACTCACTGGTACATAACAACCTCAAACTTAGGATGAAGTTAAAAGTAATGTTTTTTTCAACTCTCCAAATAACCTGATAAAATATGGAAGTACCACAACTTGCAAGGAAAAGTCAACATAACATACATTAATGTAGTATTTAATATCACACTCACTCACTGATATTGAGTCAGTTCTAGCACAGAGAAGCCATCCAATGAAGTCTCTATCACAGGAGAAGAAAGGATCGAGAAGCACTAGTGGTGGTGCTGATGGATTTCAACCACTAGGGACATGCAGCCATTGTGTTAGCAGTGTGACACAATAAGGACCACACCACCAGAATTCCCCTAATACTATATTATGGGTTGGTTTTTTGGTTGTTGTGTTGGCTTGGTTCTTTTTCAGTATGTTTTATATGAGGCTATTACATTTGGAGAATTCTGGTGGCCTAGTGGGTGGAGAGTTTTATACTGCCAATCCAAAGGAAAGTGGTTTGAATCTATCAGATGCTCCATCAGAGAAAGATGGGAAATTTCCTGTGTGATTAAAAATCTAATCTAAAAATCCTCTAAAAATCCACTGCAAGGTCAGCTATAAATTGGTTCCAAGTGGACAGCAATGAATGCTAATTATACCTATATATTTCAGTGTAAAAACATGTCTCTGGAAACTCTATGAACTTTGTGAAATGACGATTATTATAGAAAGGCTAAGGTCTTTTGCTCAACTCAACTCAACAGCAATCAACAACAACATCTACAATGTATTATTTTCAATGCAAATAAAAAACTTAATCAGCTGGAGCATCCACAACTGCAGAGAACCAGGGACCTCATATAAGACAGAGCAGATCTTAGGAATGCAAACTCATGAAACCAGAGTTAGGAGCCTTTGCCCAAGTTTGTTTGAGGACCGGGGAGGGAGATGCCAAAATTGGCAGGACTGAGAGCTTTGTAGCATTGGCCTAAAGACACAACACAGAAGGGCAAGGTGTATGTGAGCACATTTCAGAAGTTGTCCTGATTGAGCTTTTACCGGAGTTATAGCATTTCGAACTTCCTAGTAAACACCGTAATTGTCAAGGGGGAGAAAAAAAAAATCTATATTTTAAATTATGTATTTA
>NW_006400242.1:367469-369088 GCF_000299155.1 Elephantulus edwardii | reverse complement strand
TTCCCTTAATTACAGAAAAACTTTGTGCTAAAAAATTTAACTAAAAAGGTGCATTTAAAACTTTACTGGTAAGAAAAAAAAGAAATAAAAAAAAACAATTTTACTGGTAAGAAACAATCAATTTAATTCAACACATTAACAAAGCAAATAACAAGAACCATATAACAAGAACCCTATGATCCGAGCAATTGATGTAGAAAAAACACCTGACATAATCCAAAACCCTTTCCTGATTAAGGTGCTCAGCAAAACTGGAATAGAAGGGAATTTCCTAAACATAGTCAAAACAATATATGTAAAACTAAGAGCCAGTATCATTCTCAAAGGAGAAAGACTACAAGCATTTTCTTTGCAAACAGGGACAAGACAAGGATATCAACTATCACCACTGCTATTGAGTATTGTATTTCAAGTACATGCTAAGGTAACAAAAGAAAGTAATAAAAGGTATCTAGATCAGCAAAGAGATGGTTAAACTGTTACTCTAAGCAGATAACATTACAGTGTACACAGAAGACTCCAAGAACTCAACAACAAAACTGTTAAAGCTAGTAGATCAATTTACAGATTGGCAGGATACAAGATCAATATCCAAATATCAGTGGGATTCCGCTACAGTAACAAAAACAAACTCAGAGAAGGAAACCAAGAAAGCAATACCACTTACAAAAGCCAACCACAAACTGAGACACCTGGGAGTGAAAAATAGCTAAAGACACAGAAGACCTATATATAAAGAAAACTATGGACCATTTCTACAGGACACAATAGAGGACCTAAATAAAAAGAAAAATGTGCCCTGTTCACGAATAGAAGGACTCAATATTGTGAAAAAGACCAAAAGCAATCTACAGTTTAAGACAATCCCAATACAGATACCAAATTCATTTTTCAAGATCAAAAGGTAAATTGTTAAGTTTATTTGGAGGGAAAGAGACCCCAAATAAGCAAAGTAGTTCTGGGGAAAAAATTAAAAAAGATGTAGGAGGCATAGCATTCCCTGACCTCAAAACCTACTCCACAGCAGAAGTAACCAAAAACAGCCTGGTACTGATAAAATGACAGACACACTGACCAATGGAATAGAACTGAGAACCCAAAAATGGAGCCATCTATCTATGGGTCAACTGATATTCGATAAGGAAGTAAAACTTGTTAAAAGGGGAAATAACAATCTCTTCAACAAATGATGCTAGCAGAACTATACAGCTACCTGCAGAGAGCTGAAACAGGATCCAGATATCAAACTACACTCAAATATCTAATCAAGGTGGATCAGAGACACCAGAATAAGCTCAATACCATAAACTTCATAAGATACAACCTAGGGCCAAGCTTAGACAGCTTGTTGTTGTTGTTGTTGTTATGTGCCGTCGAGTCGCTTGCAACTCATAACAAGCCCATGTACAACAGCCCTAAATCGTGCTCTATCCTGTGCCAATCTCATTGCCTGACACACCCATCCCAAGTACCCCAGTCACTGAATCAATCCACCTCATAGAGGGTATTCCCCTCCTGCGCTGTCCCTCTACCCAGCATGATGTCCCTCTCTAAAGACCTGTCTCTCCTTACAACATGACCAAAGTATGTCAGACAAAGCCCCAGAATCCTTGCCCCCA
>NW_006400242.1:362762-364409 GCF_000299155.1 Elephantulus edwardii | reverse complement strand
GGAGCAGTGAAAGATAAATCCCTTATTGTGGAGTTAAGCATTAGTTACAGTGTTGACCCCACCCTTAGCACAGTGCCTTGACCCACTTACTTCCCAGCTCCACCCTCCACCAGGATAACCCTTGACATCTGCCATGTCCCTTCAGAAAATATCTTCCATTGTCCAACCCATGATCTGACAGCTGTATCTTAAGCTTTCTTGGCTTCTGTTAGCAGGATTAAATGTTCTGGGATTCCCATTCTTCTCAGAGTCAACCACAGTTTGTTATGATCCACGCAGTCAAATGCCTGTCTGTGGTGCAAAAAGGACTGCCAAAGACAGCCAGAAATGCACAATCTGAAAAGGATAAAACAATGAGCTATGAATAACACAAACATTATCATTAGCTAATGACTCTCAGAAAAAGATCACAAACTTCATTTCATGACTCCAGTGTTCTGATTTAGGTTGAGAATAATTTGGTTTCAATATTAAACCATTCATGGAGGAAGGACGACTCCATGAGCAATGTAAAAATTATGTGAGAGTGACTATTAAAAAAATAAGCAACTCGGTAAAGAAAGAAAATGGAGAAAAAAGTAGCTACTTATATACTTCTAAATCATGATTCCAATTTTCTAATTTTCTCAGACTACAGCATTTATTCTGATTTTGAAAGAGATGAGTACTTTTAATTAAGCTCCCTCCCACTTGTAATTTCAATCTTGTAAAGCTCTTTGGTTTTTGTATCTGCCCAAGAAATCTGTGGACAATAAAATTTCCACTTTAAATATTCAGTATAATTTTAAATGGATTTTAATTGCCCTTTAGTAGACCTTTAAATTAAAAAATGGAAAGATAAAAATAATTAGAAATGCCAGTGCAAATGGAGTTGAAGCTCTCAGACGTCTTCCAAAATGTAGCATATTCTGCTCTTACCAACTATCTCAGAGGATTTTTAACAGTTCAACCATTTATGACTACAAAGCACTCAATGAATATGTGCATAATATTTCTGCCATTCTAATAAGCATAGAACTGAGTTACAAAAAAAAAAGTTAATCAAAAGAGTAATGTTAGTTAAAATTAAACAGTGCTACAACAAACTGTAGCTGACTCTGAGAAGAATGGGAATCCCAGAACATTTGATTGTGCTTATGCAAAACCTATACTTGCACCAGGAGGCAGTCATCAGAACAGAGCAAGAAAACACAACATGGTTCAAAATCGGAAAAGGTGTGCATCAAGGATGTGTCCTATCCCCATCTTTTCAAAGACTGTCCAGGAGGATGGTCTCTATAAAATGTGTGGTATCAGGATGGGAGGTAGACTCACCAAAAATCCGCATTATGCAGATTGCTGAAACTGAGGAGGACCTAAAGCACTTGCTGCAGAAGGTCAAGGACTGCAGCCTTCAATATGGAATGAAGCTCAACGTCAAGAAAACAAAGATTCTCACCACTACAGAGGAGTGACAATTGCCTCCTTGACTGTTCGCCTAGCTAACACAATCTCCCCTCAAGTGATTTTAAAAATCCATTTAATAGGTAAGCAGCATAAGCAAATATAATGCTTAGAAAAATTCAAGCTGCTTTGAAGGAAATAGCAAAAAATAAGGCCCCAGGAATAGATGGTATACCAATTGAAGTATTTCAGATAACAGATGTT
>NW_006400242.1:357826-361467 GCF_000299155.1 Elephantulus edwardii | reverse complement strand
TAGAGCAGGGTTTATGGCTGTTCTGCATAGGGTCGCTATGACTCACAAACGACTCGATGGTACATAACAACAGCAAACAGCCATTCTTCTATCATTCTATCATATAGCTTGAGTGCCACTGTGATTCTGGAAACTATGCCACCAGTATTTCAAGTATAAGTAGAGTTTCCCATGGTGGACAGTTTCAAAGGATTTCCCAAATTAAGACAGACTAAAATGAAAAATCTAGTAAATAACTTGAGAAAATTTGTCAATGAAATCTTAGGGATGACTAAAGAATGTTTTCCAAGTTCTATCCCTGCAGCAGGGCATTGTACCTGTGAAGCAAAGGATTAATATAGGTGAGGGAGGCCTTGGTTGAGATGGACTGGATCAACAGTCACCAAAATAGGTCTGCATACATTGTTGATCAAGAGGACAAACAGAATGGGCTAGGGTTTTGTTCTGCTATACATAAAAAAACAAAGATTGTCACCATTAGGCCGATTGGCAGCATCACGATAGAAGGTGAAGGGATTGAGATTGTTGACAGCTTTAGTTTGTTTGGCTCCACAATCAACACTCTTGGTACCAGCAGCCAGAAAATTAAAAGAGGAAACACACTGATAAAGTCTGCTGTCAGAGATCTCTCCAAGTACTGAAGAGCAATGATGTCAGTCTGGAGATTTAGGTGCACCTAATATAGACCATGGTCTCTGGAATTACTTGCTATGCATCAGAAAGCTGGATAATGACTAGGGACCATAGAAGAATTAATGCCTTTGAGCTGTGGTGATGGAGAAGAGTATTGAATATACCATGGACTGCTTGGAAAACAAACAGGTTCATCCTAGAGAGGGTGAATCAGGCTCCTCTTTGAAGGCAAGGATTCTCAAGCTTCATCTGATATACTCTGGACATGTTCTCTTTAACAGCAAGGATTCTCAAGCTTCATCTGATAAACTCTGGACATGTTGCAAGGCAACTAGTTCTTGGAGAAAGACAGAATACTAACGAAGGTAGAGGGACGTGCAAGAGAGGAAGACCCTCAATGAGATGGATGGATGGATGGATTCATTGGCTCAGAGACAGTAAGACTGGCACAGGACAGAGTAGGGTTTAGGGCAGCTGTACATGGGGTCACTACGAGTGACAGGTTACTCGATGGTACATTAACACCACCACCACCACCACATAAGGTCAAGACAGTAGTTATCAATCAATACACCTGGAGATGCAATACAACAATAAAGACAAACTACAACATTTAAAATTAGATTTAAAGATTCTACCATACAAAACAATTGTTAACTTTGGAACAAATAACTGTGCTAGTGTCAGTGCTCACATGAAAAAGACTCAGGATTAATGAAGAAACAAGGTACATACATATTTAAATTATTTTTTTAATAAAATTTTTTATTTTATACTGGTTTACTTACAAAGTTCATAGACACTGTTTTTCAGACTGGATCTTTCCTATTTACTTTACCACTCCCTATCAAACTATGTAGCCCTATGATTACTCTACCTCCATCCTCACCCCTTCACACCCACCCTCCACCTCTTGAATCCTCATACAAGTTCTACAATAATGGTCTTGAACAGTATTTGTCCTAATGAGACTGAGTTAGCTCACTTAGCATAATGTTCTCCAGGCACTCCCAAGTTAGGCACTGATTTACAAAATCATTGCTCCTGCAAACTGCATAGTATTCCACTGTGTGGATGAACCATAATTTCTCAATACATTCACTTGTGGTTGGACACTGGGGCTGTTTCCATGTTCTTGCAGTGGTAAATAATGCTGCTATGAACACTGATGTACATGTCTCCATTTGTGCCTCAGTTCCTGGGGTATATTCCAAGCAGTGGAACAGCTGGGTCATAAGAAATTTCTATGTTGAGCTTTCTGAGGATGTCAAATTGCTTTCCAGAATGGTTGTACCATTTTACAATCCCACCAACAATGTTTAAGAGTCCCTATATCTCCAAATACTCTCCAACATTTATTACTCTCTCCTGTTAAACTTTGCCACAGCTACTGGAGTGAGATGGTATGTCACTGTGGTTTTGATTTCCATCTCTCCCACTGCCAGTGATTTTTTAATTATTATTATTATAGAAGTTTTCTTACAAAATTGGAATACGTTGTTTTTCAGACCAGATTCTTCCAATTTCCCTTACCTGCCCTTCCCCCCCATCAAATTGTACAACAGCATGGTAAATCCTCCATCTCCCCACCCCGCACATTCTCAACCTTCTGCTTCCAGCCAACCCCCTGCCTTGGAGCTCATACTCACTTTACAATAATGGTTTTATAAAATATTTGTCCTTGTGGGACTGAGTTAATTCACTCAGCATAATGCTCTCTAGTCCCTCCCAAATTAGGTAATTAACCAAATCATTGCTCCTGCATGCTGTGTAGTATTCCATTGTAGAATATACTGTAATTTCTTAATCCATTAGATTGAGGTTGGACATTTCGGCTGTTTCCATGTTCTTGCGATAGTGGAAAACACTGATATGAACACTGGTGTACAAATCTCTGCGCCCCAGTTCTCATTTGCTCAGGATTATTCCAAGTAGTGGAATAGCGGGGTCATGTGGAATTTCTATGTTCAACTTTTTGAGGAAGCGCCAAACTGCCTTCCAGAGTGGTTATATCATTTTACAAACCACTAACAATGTTTAAGAGTTCCTATCTTGCCACATCCTCTCAAACATTTATTACCTCCTGTCTTGCTAAGTGTTGTCACTGTTACTGGAGTATGATGTTATCTCACTGCGATTTTGATTCGCATCTCTCTCTTATTGTCAGTGACACTGAGCATTTCTTCATGTATCTGTGGGCCATTCAAATATCTTTCTCTGTGAAAATTCTTTCCGTGTCTTTTGCCCATTTTGTAGTTGGGTTATCAAGTGTTTTTCTTGCAGAGCTCCAGGAATATTCTGTAAACTTTTATTATGAGACTCTTGTTTAAGATAGTATTACCAAGTTTGTTCCCAGTCAATGGGTTTTCTTTTCACCCAGTTAAAAAAAGTTTCTGATGTGCACAGGGATTTAGTCTGCTTTTGAGCATTTCTTCATGTGTCTGTTGGCCATCTGAATATCTTCCTCTGTGCAAAGTCTTTCCATATCTTTTGCCCATTTTGTGATTGTGTTATCAGTATTTTACTTATAGGACCCTGTTGTTGGTGGTGGTGTTATGTGCCAAAGAGTCACTTGTGACTCATAGCGCCCCTACGTACAAGAGCCCTAAACGCCGTTCAACCCTGTGCCAACCTTGCTGTCTCAAACACACTCATTCCCACCACTCCACTCACAGAATCGATCCATCTCATCAAGGGTCTTCTCTCCTGCACCATCCCTCCACTCTCCCAAACATAATGTCCCTCTCCAAGGATCAGTCCCTCCTTGCAACATGCCCAAAGTACGTCAAAGCTTCAGAATCCTTGAGCATTCTGGTTTCACCCTCTCCAAGACAAACCTGCTTGTTCTAGCAGTCCATGGTATATTCAACACTCTTCTCCAGCACCACAACTCAAAGGCATCAATTCTCTTTCTATCATCCCTATTCATTGTCCAACTCTCTGATGCCTAGTACGTAATTGCAAGTACTATATAGCCTGTATCAGGCACACCTTAGTCTCCAGCTGAC
>NW_006400242.1:329400-357538 GCF_000299155.1 Elephantulus edwardii | reverse complement strand
CCCCCAGTAAGGAGGTTTTCTTTTTACTCTGTCAGTAAAAGCTTTTGGTGCACTGAGATTTAATCTTTAGAGGGTCCCATTCATCAATGTTGTCTTCTCCAGACTGTGCATTTCTGGCTGCATTTGGCAGTCTCTATCACAGACTATACTTTATACCACAGGCCATCTAAGCTAGATCCCAGTTTGTCTCTGAAGAACTTTACAATTTTGGACTTTACTCCCATGTTTCTGACCTACCTTGACTTGACTTTTGTGTATGATGTGAGATGTGGACCCTGTTTCAGCTTTCTGCAGGAATCAGTCCAGTTAGGCCATTTGTTGAAGAAGTTGTCATTTCCTCATTTGATTGGTTTTATTTCCTTATTGAATATCAACTGACCATAGATAGCTAGGTCCATTTCTGAGTTCTCAATTCCATTTCATTTGTCAATATGCCTGCCATTGTACCAGTACCAAGCTGTTCTGGTTACTGCTACCATGTAATAAGTTTTGAGGTCAGGGAGCGCTATGCCTCCTACTTCATTTTTGTTTCTCAGAAATTCTTTGCTTATTTGGGGTCTCTTTCCAAATAACTTGACAATTTCCCTTTCAATGTTCTTGGAAAAATAAATTTGGTTAGGACTGCATTGAACATGTGGACTGCTTTTGGCAAAATTGTCATTTTCACAATACTGAGTCTTCCTATCTGTGAACAGGGAACATTTTTCTATTTAGGTCTTTTATTATGTCTTGCAGAAATGTTCTGTTGTTTTCTTTGTTCAGATCTTTTGTGTCACTAGTTAGGTTCACTCCCAAGTATCTCAATTTGTAGTTGGTTACTATAAATATTACTGCTTTTCTGATTTCCTTCTATGAGTTCTCTTTGCTACAGTACAGAAATTAAAATGATCTTTGGATACTGATCTTATTATTCAGTCATCTACTAAATTGGTCTAATAACGACGTTAAGAGGTTTTTATTGACTCCTTAGGATTTTCTGTGTACTTTATCAAATCATCTGTATAGAGAGATAATTTCAACATCTCTTTACCAATCTGGATGCCTTTTATTTCCTTTTCTTGTCATATTGCCCTAGCAAGCACTTTAACACAATATTCAATAGAAGAGGTGACAATGGGCATTTGTGTTTAGTCCCCGTTGACAAGGAAAATGTTTTTAGTCTTTCTCCATTGACAATGATACTGGCTCTTGGCTTTGCATATTTACTTTTTACTATATTGAGGAAATTCCCTTCTGTTTCAATTTTGCTAAGAGTCTTTATCAGGAAGGAGTGATGGATTTTTTTCAAATGCCTCTTCTGCAACAATTAATAACATCATATGGTTCTTGTTATTTCCTTTTCTACTGTGGTGAATTATGTTGATTTGTTTTTCTTATGTTGAACCACTCTTGCATATTTATTATAAATCACACTTGGTCATTGTGAATTATTTTGTGATGTGCTTTTCTATTTTATTGGCTAGAACTGTTTTATGGATTTCTGCACCTATATACATAAGAGATACTGATCTGTGGTTTTCTTTCTGGGTAATATCTTTGCCTGGTTTTGATATTAGGGTTATGACTCTAGGAGTGTTCTTTTTTTTCTATTTTGTGAAATATTTTAAGTAGAATTGGTGATAAATCTTCTCTGAATGTTTGGTAAAATTCAGCTGTGCAGCCATCTGATCCAGGACTTTTTCTAATAGGGAAGTCTTTGGTTTTTTGTTTTTTTTTTTGCTTACTTCATGTTTTAAAGTATGAATCACAGCCCTATGCAGATAATCTGTACACATCAGTCCTTTAGAATGCAGCATATTGCAAAAGTCTATCACAGCAACAGCCTATGACAGAAAGTATTCCTCAAGGATGGGGCACAGGGTAGATTAAGTAAGGTTACTTAAATCTTCATCTTTTACGGATCAGAACCAAGATGGCTGACTTTCTGTCGGATTTGCTAGGAATTCAGTAGAGCTGGTTTCAAGTTTCATATCAACATTTACTAGATATCACCTTCATATCCAGAAGTTGTAATCCACGAGGAGTCCACAGTAAGAGCAGCGAATCTAAGGCAGTCAACCTTACGAAGGCTCAGTGTCTAAACAGAAAGAGATTTCTCAAATGGCCATGGGCTGCAGGTTTTGGTTTGCTCGGTTGATTTGTTGTTGTAAAGAACACTGCTCGACTGAGTTCACAATGAGAATATCCCCCCTAAATCTAATATCCATTAAAAGCAGTAGTGACACTGGAAACGTTCAAAGTACATACAATAGGGCAAATTACGTAGAGTGGTCTACATCGTTGCTGTGGATCTAGCTGAGAAGAACCACTTACAGTGGTTCACTGGAGTCTAGTAACCTTAGGAGGGTTGTTAGCAAAGACCATTCCTTAATTGTACTGTGTGAGGTTGATTTTCTGATTTTTAGTCACAGCATACTGGTTGTCTAGCAGAAGTTTAAGGGTCTGGTTTTTTGAAACCTCCTCCCTACCTCTACTTAATCAGTAAATATTACTTCTTTACTAGGTTGTTTTGAAAATATTCTTCTTTAAAAGGAAAGGGGGAAAAAAAACCCAAACCCAAAAGTGCCACCCTTTAAAAGAAGAATCTTGGAGGAGGGAAAAACAGAGGGAGAATTAGTATGTAAAATCCTTATAAAATCATTTTTAAGGCTCCAATTGAACAAAAAAACAGAATACTGTGTGAAGCTTTAAAGTCTTATTTTCTATGACAGCAAGTCTATGAAAACTTTCAAATGAGAACCTATTTCTCCCTAGAAAATAACGGAATGAAAACTGTCTAAAAACATAATGATTCCTTCTAAGATTGACTTTCACCTTCAGTAAACAAAAGACAACTGGTAACAGTTTTCTCTTTCAAGTCAAGTCCTACCTCACTTCTATTTGGTAGAAGCCAATCAGGTAAGGTCAGGATGAATGTAAAGAGTTACTGCCCTCTCAAGGATGCCCCTGACATATCTGGAGCGTGAGAAAGGCGCAAGTAAAAGTGGAGGTTTAAATTTAAGCCAGCTGTGCTCTCAGAGAGGAGAAATTACTAGGATTCACTTTTAAAGTCACCCAAACAAACAATAATACCATCTGGTGTCATTTACAGGTCTTCCCATTTTATTTATTTTTAAAAATTTGTGTCCCCAAATGACATGTAGATGTGTCATATGTGGTCATTTAACTCCAGGTAGCATTACTTTTTAAGTACCTATTCCAGCTTTCAATTGTCGTATTTCACCTACCAGATGCTGCCCTGGATGTGCTCACCACGTTGTGCCAAGAAATCTGGAGAACAACCACTTGGCCAACTGACTGGAAGAGATCTATAATTGTTCCCATTCCAAAGCAATAGAGTGCGGAAACTACTGAACAATCTCATTGATTTCACATGCAAGCAAGATTCTACTGAAGATTATCCAAAAACGATTAGAAGAGCACATCAGCAGAGAACTGCCAGAAGTCCAGGCTGGGTTTAGAAGGTGTCATGGTACTAGGGATATTGTAGCTGATGTTAGATGGATCTTAGCTGAAAGCAGGGAATACCAGAAGAATGTCTATCTGTGATTCATTGATTATGCAAAGGCATTTGACTGTGTGGATCATAACAAACTGTGGCTGACTCTGAGAAGAATGGGAATCCCAGAACATTTAATTGTGCTAATGCGAAACCTATACTTGGACCAAGAGGCAGTAGTCAGAACAGAGCAGGGTAACACTGCATGGTTCAAAATTGGGAAGGGTGTACGCCAGGGATGCATCCTGTCTCCATACCTTTTCAACATGTATGCAGAGCAGATTATCCGAGAGGCTGGGCTCTATGAGGAGAATTGCGGCATCAGGATTGGTGGAAGATCTATTAACAATCTGCATTATGCAGATGACACAACCCTGCTTGCCGAAACTGAGGAGGACTTCATGAACTTGCTGCAGAGGGTCAAGGACTGCAGCCTTCAGTATGGACTGAGGCTCAATGTCAAGAAGACAAAGATTCTCACCACTGGACCAACTGGCAGCATCAGGATGGATGGCGAAGAGATTGAGACTGTTCACAGCTTTAGTTTGCTCAGCTCCACTGTCAACACTCTTGGCACCAGAGGTCAGGAAATCAAAAAGCGTCTTGCGATGGGAAAGTCTGCTGTTGGGGACCTCTCTAAAGTACTCAAGAGCAACGGTGTCTCTCTGGAGACTAAGGTGTGCCTGATACAGGCTGTGATCTTTGCAAGCACTTGTTATGCATCAGAGAGTTGGACAATGACTAGGGAAGATAGAAGGAGAATTGATGCCTTCGAGCTGAGGTGCTGGAGAAGAGTATTGAATGTATCCTGGACTGCCAAGAAAACAAACAGATTCATCTTGGAGAGGGTTAAACCAGGCTGCTCTTTGGAGGCAAGGATTCTGGGGCTTCGTCTGACATACTTTGGACATGTTGTAAGGAGAGGCAGGTCCTTGGAGAGGGACATCATGCTTGGGAGGGTGGAGGGACGGCACAGAAGGGGAAGACCCTCTATGAGGTGGATTGATTCAGTGACTGGGGTAATCGGGATGGGTGTGTCAGAGGCAATGCGACTGGCACAGGATAGAGCAGGGTTTAGGGCTATTGTACATAGGGTCGCTATGAGTCGCAAGCAACTCGATGGCACATAACAACAATCCCAGCTTTCTACGTGCTTGGCAGTGGACTGCAGGGAAGGGAACTGTGTGTCACTGTAGATTTCTGGTGGCCCTTGTGGTGTCTTCCTCGTTGTGGTTAACCTGGCTTCAGGAGTTCTGTACACGCCATTAGTCATTGCAGGTTCTGGGGTTTCTAAACTGATGGTCAGGGCCAGGGCTGCTTGCACTGGAGCAGTTTTGTTCCAGGGACCCAAATACTTTTCTATACCTGCGCCTCCTCCTCCACCTTCTTTCTAATCATCACCTGGATCTTCCCTTTTCCTTTTTTATCATCTTCTTCCTTTTTACTTACTTGCATCACCTAAAGGAGGCCGCTGTTATCAACCTCTTTCTGCACAAACTCTTTCCACTAATCTTCATCCTTGGCCTTTGTGGTGGCCCCAGGGCCCTTGGTGGCCAAGCCTGCCACCCCTCTCTGTCCTGTGTGTCTCCCCCCAACACCCGACACACACACACTAGGGGCTCCTGCACCCACCCTGCCTGCAGCCCCGCCTCTCCCACCTCCACTGCCAAAGCACACCTCGCCCAGCTGCTCCAGCCACTCCTTTTTTTCTTGTCTCACTTGGCAAAGAAGTTGTCCAGGTTGTGCTCCTCTGTCTCAGCCATGGCCACAGCTTCCATGGCCCGGATGGGTGGGGCTGGTGGTGGGCGCAGGGCACTTAAAGTCAACACGGAGGTGGGGGACAACATGGAGGCAGTGGGCCCACCTCAAGTGTCGCCCTGTGCAGCTGGAGCTCCCTGATACAGCAGCCATGCTACAGGCTCCCAGCCACTGTCCGAGGAGAAAAGGACCATTCGGCCCCGCGGGTCCAGCAAAGGGAAGTCTTTTTATGACCTGTTTAGTTTCTTTTGTTTTTGATGGGTCGGTTAAAATGTTCTACATCTGTCCTTGACAATCTGGGTAGAGCATGAATTTTAAGGAATTTGTCCATTTTCTGGTTTTTCAAATTTATTAGAGTACAGTTTTTTCATAAAATTCCAATATTATTGATTTAATTTAACCTGGTTCTGTTGTGATCTCACCTCTATCATTTCTTAATGGAGTTGTGTGTCTTCATTTTTTTCTTCTGCTAAGTTTCCAAGCAGTCTTTCAATTTTATTGACCCTTGTAAAAACCAGCTCCTGGTTTTTATCCTGATTTTAATCGTTTTTCTGTTTTCTATCTCCTTAATTTCAGCTCTTGTCCTTATCATTTCTTTTCTACTTTAGGCTGCGGGATTAGATTGTTCTTTTTTCTATTTGATGAGGGTGTTATATCATTGATTCATCTTCTTTCTTCCATTAAGTTTGTGCCTATTGCTATGAACTGCGCCCTGACGACTAAAAACAGAAGTAAAAATACTGTTATGTGTTCTGTGTTCTATTTTTTAGCCTCCTGGTTTTTAAAAAAAAAACAAACAAAAAACCTTTTGAGAAGAAATTTCAAAGAGGCTACCTACTCCACAAAACACTCAATACTCACAGGTAATGATCAGGATCAAATTTGGCCAGCTCAGCAGCCAGGCGTTTCTGTCTTCGTTCAAATGCAGGAGTAGAATCTGGATCCTTAATATCAATAACATCACTCAATTCATCCTAAGAACATCCAGAGAAGATTTAATATTTAAAAATCAAATTGTGTACAATATTCCAAAATACAGGGAGAATAATATCTATGACATTTAGATTCAAATACTTACAGTGTGTTAAATACTTATCACTTAGTAGGTCCTATTTTCATATGACTTTTCACATAAATCACCTCATTTAATCCTTAAACCAAATTGGATAATGTATATTAAGACTATAAAAATTTAGCCTCAAAAGTAGACTACAATAAACTGCTGCCAAGTAACTCAACTCAATGCCATCAAGTTGAAAGCAACTCAGAGCTGACCTTCTTGTGGGTTTCTGAGGCTGTAAGTTGCAGAGAGATTGCCTGTCTTTCTTCCTCAAAGCCACTAATGGATCTGAACTGCCAGAGAGGTGCAGCTTTGGGGTTAGGAGCACAATTCCCTACAGATTATGCTACTGGAAATTCCCTGTCCATCCCCCAGTTAGTCCTAGAGATTTATTAAAGACAGAGTGGCCTGAAAATCAGACATCCACATACAGACTTTTCCTTTTACTTCTTCCTGAAACCAAGTTTCTCCTTGGAGGCAAAGCAAGTTCTTGTCTCATATACCTTGGGTATGTGGCCAAGAGGGACCAGTCTTTGGAAGAGGACAGCATGTTTGGAATGGTGGAGATACAGCACAAGAGAGGAAGACCCAAGATGAAATAAATGGATTGATACAGGAACTAGGGCAACAGGATTAGGTGAGCTGGAGTCAATAAGACTGGCTCAGGATAGGACAGGGTTCAGAGCTATTGTACTTAGGGTCGATACAAGTCACAGGCAACTTAATAGCACATAACAACAAACCACCTATAGTCTTTGTATAATCAACACCCGTGGTGGTAGCAGTCAAGAAATCAAAAGAAAAAAATTAAAGACCAAAATCAAAAGATGTGTTTGCACTGGACAAATGCGCTGTCAAGGACCACTTTAAGATATTGTAGAACATCAGTTCAAAGATTTGTGACTCACTCAAGCCAGGGTATTTTTAATTGCTTTGTATGCATGTGAAGAACAATATACAAGGAAAACTGAAGAACTAATACCTTTAAATTGTGGTGTTCGCAAAGAGTACAGAATATACTACAGACTACCTAAAGAACAAACAAGTCTTGGATAAAGAATATCCAAGATGCTCCTTAGAGGCAAGGATGGTGAAATTTCATCTCACATACTTTGCACATTGTCATGGGGCAACAGTCCTTAGAAAAACACATGCTGGGAAAAGAATGAAAAAGAGGAAGACCTATAGTAGACGGACTGGCAAAGTGATTACCACAATGGGTTTGCGTATGTAGAGATTTTAAAGAAACAGCAACATTTCAATCTGTTCATAAAGTTACCATGAGTCACAGTCAACTTAATGGCACCTAAAATCAACACAGTCTATAGTAACAGGTCTTAAATAAGACTAAATTCACAAAACTATGTACATACTATGTCATGAGCAGATTTCAAGATTTTCAAGGGTAATTAATATTACGTCTATAACTTCCCTTTCTAAAATTAGAAAATATACTTTACCAAAATGAAAAGGTTTGTATCCTAATATATGTTTTCTAAGCCAAATCCTAAAACTGCCTAGAACGTGATGTATTTATTCTTTTGATTAAAATTACCAAGAAATCTTGCACAAAAAATTCCTAAAACTGTATCTTTTTCTTTTTTCTTCAATTCCTATTCCTACTCCCAAGTAAAGCAAATACAGAAACTGACAGCAGAACAGAAAAGAAATCAAGGGAAGTAACTTAGTAGAGCTGTGGAGAATAATCAGCCACCTTGACTCATGCCAACTTTATTTCCACAGGGTTTTCAATGGTACCGTTTTGGAAGCAGATTATCAGGCCTTTCTTCCTAGTCAGTCTTAATGTAGAAGTTCTGCTGGAATCTGTCCAGCATCACAGCAACATTAAAGTCACCAAATGACAGATGGATGGTGGCTGTGGAAGAGGTACACTGGTCAAGAACTTAATATGGCAAGAATAGGAGAATGCTACCATTAAACCACCACTCCCTGGTTTTATGCCTTTATAATGAAAACAAAAATTCTCTCACTGCAAACAGAATCCATTTAGTTCAAGTAATATTACAATGAAAACCTTTAAGAGTCCAAGTTTGATGTGACTACATAGTGTTACTACTTTTCTATCATTTTCAGATTAAGGAACTCTGTTCAAATGAAAGGTCAGTGGTTCCAATTCACCAGCTATTCCACAGAAAGAAAGGCAGTCTCCTCCATTAAAGGCTTACAGCATCACACAGCTATTCCACAGAAAGAAAGGTAGTCTCCCCCATTAAAGGCTTACAGCATCAGAAACCTGAAGAAATGGAAAATATCTGCATTTTTCTTCTCTGACAGGTTCCAGCTTTTCCAGGTTTTACTGTACTATTATTGTTGAGTACCATCAAATCAGAACCGACCTGAAACTGACCCTCCAGTGAGTTTTCAGAGGCAGTTCACTTCATGAGACTCATCTTTTTCTCACAGAATAGCCAGTGAATTTGAACTGCACGCCTTTGAGCTGGCAGCACAATTCTTTTACCACTAAGCCACCACAGCATCCTGTATTAGTGATATTTAATCTAAGCACATTCTAATATCACAGAAGGACATACAAATCTTTTTGATTGCTTCTCGGCCTTTTGGCTAAGATCAAGTGTAGAAATCTTTTTTAAATTCATTGGAACATCTAGAATGTGCTAATACTTTCAAGTATAAAAATTTGGGGGGAGGAGGAGATGGTTGGCTGTTCCCAAATGCATAAAAATTTGCATTTCAAAATTTTCTTTGCATTTACTTTTGAACACTTAAAACATATTTTTGTACAGAAACAAAAATATAAATAGTCAAGCCGTCGCGGCCCCCTGCCCAGGGTGGGCTGCCCTCGGCCCTTGGCTCGGGGCAAGCTGTTGCGGCCCTCTGCCCGGGGCGGGCTGCCCTAGGCCCTTGGCTTGGGGTGAGCCATTGTGGCCCTCAGGGTGAACTCCTCAGTCCCCAGATTGTGCCATCTGACCCCTGGGTGGGGAAGGAGAAGGAAAAAAAAAAGAATGCCTAGGGTATCCAGAGAATGTTACCTAGGCCACCTTCGGCCACCCTCCCCCCCCAGTAAACCTGAAAGCAACACCCTCAAAGCCCTTCTATTTGTAACTCACAAGTTTGTTCTCTCTAGGTTTGCTCCCTTTCCTAGAGGTAACCTTAACTCTGAGTTTTACTCCAGAATTGACCCTGAACCCAGTGCCAGTGACAAAAAGGAAATACAACTGACAGCTAAGGAAGCAAAGGAGGATGGAGCCTCTGGGTTCAACCAGCCATCCCCACTGGACCCACCTGGGAAACATTTTGCAGTCCAGAGGGGAGCAAATGACAGGAAAATATCTTCTAACAGAGCAAGAAGGCAAGCAGCTTTAACCCAAGACCACCAGTAAGGTGATAAAGCGTCCTCCCTTCCCCCCTTTACATCCACGCCCCTGTTCAGCATGAAGAAGAAAGAGAATCAGCATCCAGTTCCCAAATCAATAAGACAGTTGGTTTAATTACCACTGGAAAATGCTTGTCATTCCTCTGTAGCATCTGGTCCCCACTGGATACTCATCATTTCCTTCACCTGCTCCCCCCACTGACCAAACTGTGCAGCTCTGCAACTGCATCCCTGCTCATCCTCACCCTTCTGCCCCCAACCCTCACCTCCTTGTACCCCCAATGTTTTTCCCAATAAAATAAAATAAATAAATAAGTAGTTGAAGCCCAATCACAAGTTATTCAATTCATAATAGAGTACTATAAAGAACCTACCATGTAAGCAGACATGTTTGCATGGGAAAATACTTTCAGAGCTTCAATTTTGTCTACCTGAAATACCTCTTTCCTTGACTCTTCTGCTCTTGACCTACTATTCATCTGCCTGAAAAGAGTCAAATCAACCAAAAAGCTGGCAAAAGGGATTTTCCAATAAGAGCTTGGTAAAGAGGAGGATTGCAATGTACCCAAAGGGCCATGCTCATGGTAAATGATAAAGATCCTGACCCATGACCACAAGTCCCTTTTTCCAGCATCCTAAAATGACCTCTTTCTTCTATTAGCCAGAGACCTTTCTACTAAACTCCACATTGCCACTCTACTTCTGAAGGTAGCCTAATAAAGAAGGAAAAGTACTACTTTAGAATTCTTAGATGGTTTAAATGGTTAACATCCACAGCAGCTCACAGGAAAATCAAGACTCTGAGTCCCCCTAGAGCTACTCTGGAAGAAAGTCCAGGAGATATACTTCTGAAGTATCAGCTGATGAAAATCCTGTAGAGCATAATTTTACTCTGACACTCATGATTTGGAATCAACACAACAGCAAAGCATTAGCATTAAAAAAGTCTAGGTTTAAATCCCAGATCCAGTCTAAATATGGAACCTTTCTGAACCCTAGATTCCTTACTGTGAGTTTAGGGACATCTTCATCAAGGACTGTACTGTGCATTAGTTTCCTACTGTCGTTGTTCTTATGTGCTGTCAAGTCGCCTGTGACTCAAAGCGACCCTACATACAACAACCCTAAAACCTGCTCTATCCTGTGCCAATCTTATTCTCTGACACTTACCCCCATTACCCAAGTCACTGACTCCATCCATCTCATAGAGGGTCTTCCTCTCTTGTACTGTCCCTCCAACCTCCCAAGCATGACATCCCAGTCCAAGGACTGGGCCCTCCTTGCAACATGTCCAAAGTATGTCAGACAAAGCTTTAGAATCCTTGCCTCCAAGGAGCAGCCTGGTCTCACCCCCTCTATGATGAACTTGTTTGTTCTCCTAGCAGTCCATGATATATTTAATACTCTTCTCCAGTACCACAGCTCAAAAGCATCAATTCTCCTTATAGCATCCCTAGTCATTGTCCAGCTTTCTGGTGCATAGTAAGTAATTGCAAAGATCATGGCCTGGATCAGGCACACTTTAGTCTCCAGAATAACACTGTTGCACTTAAGTACTTTGGAAAGGTTTCTGACAGCAGACTTTCCCAATACAATTCATCTTTTTATTTCCTGGCTGCTGGTAGCAAAGAGTGTTGATTGTGGAGCCAGGCAAACTAAAGCTGTTAGTAATCTTAATCTCTTCACCATCTGTCATGATGCTGCCAATTGGCCCAGTGGACTACTCATGTAATAAATTATCATAAACTAAGTGGTTTGGCATAACATGAATTATAATTCTAGAAATCAGGTGTCCAAAGTTACCAGTGGGCTAAAATTAAGATATTGGCAAAGTTGCCGTCCTTTCTGGAGGGTATAGGCAGAACCAGTGTTCTTGCCTTTTCTAGTTTCTAGAAGCTGCCCATATTTCTTGACTTGTGATCTCACATCATATCATCTTTCTCCCTCAGCTTCTATCACCGCACCACTTTCTCTTTGACACTCCTGCTTCCCTCTTACAAGGACTGCTCACTCCTTCTCATATGTCCTTGGGGGGATTAATTTGGGCTCAACTGAATAATCTCGGCTACTCTCCCAATCTCTCTCAAGATCCTTAATATAATTAACACCTGCAAAGTTCTTTTTGACATGTTAAGATAAAATATATAAACAAATTTCAGGGATGAAGAGTGAGCATATTTAGGAAGCCACAGAATGGTGTGGGAGTTAAATGAGATTAATTCAAGTATGGCATCAAGTATTCCATAATGGTACATCCAACAGTGCTGATTCCTATTCCACTGACACCCCCTTTACTCCCTGAGTGACTCCCCACTGACAGCACTTACTCACCCTTAGCTTGCTTTCCTCATTGTTGATAACCAAAAAAAGAAATTTTTAAGAAAATCACTTAATCTTTAGACCAGATATGAGATCATCTCAGAGTCTCCAATGCCACAGAGTCAGGCTCAATTCATAGCTGAATCTCAAGTGTTTTTCTTTTTTTTTTTTTATTATTTTGTGTGTGTGTACTGTCAAATCAGATCTGACTGGTACAGGAGGAGATTGTCCTTCCTTCTCCAGTCAAGTGTTTTTCTAAGGCTGTAAATTGCACAGGAGGAAACTGCCTATCTTTCTCCCGTAGAATAGCTGGTGGATCCAAACCTCCAGAGAACCTCAGTCTCCAGGTTAACAGTACAGCTCTCTACAGACTATACCACTAGAGCTCTCCATAACGTCACAAACAGGTTCAGTATTTGCAGGTAATTCCAGTATTTCAGAGGCTAAATGCAGTGTATTTACTCCAGGCATTTCAAAACACTAAATAAACCTAAATACTTGCCACAGTTCAAAACCCTGTAAAAGGAATACAAGCAGACAGAATCATATTTACTTCAACACTACTCTCAACAGGAGCAGAAGGAAAAAAAATAACAGAAAAACAGCCTAAATGTTCATCAAAACAAGATTTGATAACAACTATATTCAAGACCATACCATGCATACGTTCCTAAGGCAGTAGTTCTACATGTTTATTTGTCAAACACTGCAGCCTTTAACATGGACTGCATCTCAACAAGAATAAAATAAAAATCTTTGTCACTGGACCAACGGGCAACACTATGATAGAGAGAGGAAAGACTGAAACTCTCAACAACTTCATCTCACATGGATCTACAATCAATCAACAGTACCTGTGATCAGGAGGTATACTGTACTGGGAGTCTGCACTAAGGTATCCAGCCTCATTTCTGTCAACAAGTCCATGCTTTCCAACTACTGATTCTTCTACATTGTACCCAACTTTTGCACTGTAGTCATCCATTATTATCAAGGTATCCTGGTTGAATGTCAATCAATTTCTGACTAATTGGTAGAAGTCATCTATTTCCTCCTCTTTGGCCCTGGTTGTTGACGGATATATTTGAATGATAGTGGTATTAACAGGTCTTCCTTATATGTGTATGGATATTATCCTTTCACTCACAACACGGTATTGCAAGATGAACCTAGTAATGCTCTTTGTAACTATAAACGTGACCCCATTTTTCCTCACCTTTTGATTTCCAGCATAGATCATACTAAAAAATGTCACATGCCATCCCATCTTATTTCACTAACACCTTGTATGTCAATATTTATGCATTTCATTTCTTCTTTAACGCCTTCCAATTTTTCCTACATTCATACTGCTCAAAAGTCCACGTTCTAATCAGCAGTGTCTGGTTGCAACTGTTCCTCTTGTGATTCCCAGTAAGAAGGCTCTGCAAGCAAGGTACCACAGAAGAGCATAAAAAATCAACTGTAATAGTACATCAGTAGAGAACTGCCAGATGTACAAGCTGGGCTTAGAAGAGGCCGTGGTACTAAGAATATCATAACAAATGTGAGGTGGATCTTGGCTGGAAGCAGAGAGTACCAGAGGAATGTCTATCTGTGTTTCATTGGCTATGCAAAGGCATTGACTCTGTGGATCACAACAAACTGTGGCTAACATTGAGAAGAATGGATTCCAAAAACACTTAATTGTGCTCATTCAAAACCTATACTAGGATCAGGAAGCAGTAATCAGAACAGAGAGGTAAACACTGCATGTTTCAAGATCAGAAAAGGTGTACATAACGGATGCATCCTATATCCATACCTTTTCAATCTATATACACAGTAGACAATTCAAAAGGCTGGTGTCTATGAGGAAGGATATGGTATAAGAATTGAAGTAAGACTCATGAAAATTTTTCATTTGTATCAAATTTATTTACATCCAAGTGATTAATTCTAGAGTTACTGTTGTTATTATGTGCCGTCGAGTTGCTTGCGAATCATAGCGACCCTATGGACAACAGCCCTAAACCCTGCTCTACCCTGTGCCAATCTCACTGCCTCTGACACACCCATCCCGATTACCCCAGTCACTGAATCAATCCACCTCCTAGAGGGTCTTCCCCTTCTGCGCCGTCCCTCCACCCTCCCAAGCATGATGTCCCTCTCCAAGGACCTCTCCCTCCTTACAACGTGTACAAAATATGTCAGACGAAGCCTCAGAATCCTTGCCTCCAAGGAGCCACGCGGTTTAACCCTCTCCAGGATGAATCTGTTTGTTTTCTTGGCAGTCCAGGGTACATTCAATACTCTTCTCCAGCACCACAGCTCAAAGGCATCAATTCTCCTTCTATCCTCCTTAGTCACTGTCCAACTCTCTGACGCATAACAAGTGATTGCAAAGGCCAGTCTGTATCAGATGCACTTTAGTCTCCAGTGTGACAACACTGCTCTTCAGTACCCTGGAGAGATCCCGAACAGCAGACTTTCCCATCACAATATGTTTTTTAATTTTCTGGCTACTGGTGCCAAGAGTGTTGACCATGAAGCCAAGCAAACTAAAACTGTGAACAATCTCAATCTCTTCACCATCCATTCTGATGCTGCCAATTGGTCCAGTGGTGAGAACCTTTGTCTTCTTGATATTGAGCTTCAATCCATACTGAAGGCTACAGTCCTTGACCCTCTGCAACAAGCATTTCAGGTCCTCCTCAGTTTCAGCAGGGTTGTGTCATCTGCATAATGCAGATTGTTAATAGATCTTGCACCAATCCTGACGCCACACTTCTCCTCACAGAGCCTGGCCTTTCGGATAATCTGTTCTGCATACAGGTTGAAAAGTTATGGAGATAGGACACATCCCTGGCGTACAACTTTCCCAATTTTGAACCATGCAGTGTTTCCTTGCTCTTTTCTGAAAACTGCCTCTTGGTCCAAGTATAGGTTTCGCATTAGAATGATCAAGAGTTATTGTTACTGGAAGTCTATTCTAGTATGATATGTACATATAATAAATATTTTACTTAAAAAAGGGGGGGGAACCCTCTGTTATGCAGAGGACACAACCTTGTTTGCTGACACCCAGGAGGATCTGAGGTCAAAGACTGCAGCCTTCAATATAAATTGAAGCTCAACATCAAGAAAACAATGATTCTCACCACTGGGCTAATTGGCAGCTTCATGATAAACAGTGAAGAGATTGTGATTGTTAACAATTTCAGCTTACTTCATTCCACAATCATTACTCTTGGTAGCAGCAGCCAGGAAATCAAAAGATAAATTGCACTGGGGAAAATCTGCTGGCCGGCACCTCTCTAGAATACTGAAGAGCAACAACGTCAATCTGGATCCAGGCCATGGTCTTTGCAATTACTTGCTATGCATCCAAGAGCTGGACAATACTAAGCATGATAGAAGAATTCTTGATACCTTTGAGTTGTGTAGTGCTTAAGAGTGCTGAAGTGCCAGAACAACAGGTCACTCCTAGAGAGAATGAAACCAAGATACTCCTTGGAGGCAAGGATTTTGAAGCTCTATCTGACATACTTTGGACATGTTTTGCAAGGAGAGTCCAGTCCTTGGAGAAGAACATCATGCTTGCAAGGGTGGAGGGACAGCACAAGAAAGGAAGACCCAGGATGAGATGGATTGACTCAGTAACTGGAGAAGTGAAATTGGGTCTATCAAAAAAGATGAGACTGGCTCTAGATAGGGCAGGGTTCAGAGCTGTTGTACACAGGATTACTATGAGTTGCAGATGACTAGATGGCACATACCAAAAAACAACAATGATGTCAGTTTGAGAGCTAAGACACACCAGATTTAAGCCATAGTCTTTTCAGTCACTTGCTATGTATCTGAGAGCTGGACAATGAATATGGAGGACAGAAGAATCAATGCTCTTCAACTGTGGTGCTGGAGAAGACTAATATTCAGTTACAGCGTATGGACTATCAAAAGGACAAACAGATATGTCATAGAGAAGGAGCAACCAGTATGCTTCTTGGCAGCCAAGATGATTAAGCTTTGTCTTACATACTATGAGCATTTTGCTAGGAGAAGCTACTTCTTGGAGATGGACCTCATGCATGGAAAAGTGAAGGGACGGTGAAGGAGAGGAAGACCCTCAACCAAGTGGACTGACACAGTGACTACAGCAATGGGCGTTTGTGTATCAATGATAATGAAGATGGCACAGAACAGGGTTCAGATCTGTTGTTCACAGTGTCACTATGACACTGGACTCAATGGCACCTAATAACAACACATGATATACAGAGAGCTTTGTTGGCCTAGTCCATATGGAGTTGTATTGCTAATCTTAAGGCAGTACCCCCTTGACAATGAGAGTTAAATCCATGTAGATAGTAGAATCAACAGGGGGCAAATTTATATAAACTTCTTAATCATAACAAAGTGGCCTCGTGGCAAAAACCTATGCTGCAATCCTGAAGGTATGCAGTTTGAGTCCACCAGCTGCTCTGTGGGAGAAAGATGGGAAATCTCCTCCCATGTAATTAAATGCTTCTGAACCTACCAGAGGGTCCGCTATGGGTCGGATCCCACTTGATTGTACACAACAACCACAATCTTAAGCACTCTGAAGGAACTGAGGTGCTAATTTCATCTAGGTAGTCAGGACATACACTTAGGGAACATCAAGATCAATTTGACATAACGTGGTTCACAAAAACAATGTTGTACATTCTGCAGAGCTATTAAAAACTAGCTAGCCGTCATACAAGGTGCAACAAGACAAAAATCTTTCCTTGTCTAAAGCAAAAAAAGGGTGGAAATAAATAAAAAATGCATAGATACAATTAGTCCAAGAAACTAATGAACTACACAGAATTCAACTTTCATTACCCCAAGGCCAGAAGAGTGGAATGGTGCTACCACTGGCTGCTCCTAAAAGCCAAAAGAAAAGATCACAGCATGGGGGGGCTCATGGACAGCAATACTTCTTCAAGAGTTTTCACATGCAATATCTTATGACATTTTCAAAGCCATCTTGTGAAGCCAGATAAGGAAATTATGTTATTATAAAAAGAGACATAGAACTTAATGGTGAAGTAATTGGCCTAGTATCACAAATCTAAATAGAGGTTTAAGTTGGACCTGAACTTGGATCCTGCAACAATGAATGAATACAAATCCACCTTTTCTATAAACTATCATTAAAATCACAATTAAAATAAAATACCTAACTGGGGAGGGACTGGAGAGCACTATGCTGAGTGAACTCAGTCCCAAAAGGACAAATACTGTATAAAATCATTATTGTAGAATGAGTATGAGGATCCAAGGCAGGGGGGAGGGTGAAAATAAAGGGGTGAGGATGGGGGGTAAGCTGTTAATCATAGGGTTGCACAATTCGCTTGGGTGGGTGGGGTGAAGGAAATGGGAAGGCTCTTTTGACAAAAACAATGTACTCAAACTTTGTAAATAAATTGGAGTTATGTAGAAAAAGATTAAAAAAATTAAAAATAACTTAGGTCCTTTACTTTTCCTTTGTAGAATAAAAAAAGCCTTGGTACAATACACCACAATCTAAATGTTGTTGTTGTTATGTGCTGTCAAGTAGCCTGTGACCCAAAGCAACCTTATATACAGCAACTCTGAAGCCTGGACTATCTTGAACCAGTCTCACTAATTATGACACATCAACCCCCATTGCCCCAGTTACTGTATCAATCTATCTCACCCAAAGTCTTCCTCTCCTGCACTGTCCCTCCATCCTTCCGAGTATGATGATGAGATCAGTTCCTCCTGGTCACCTGAGACGAAGCTTCAATATCCTAGCCTCCAAGGAGAAACTTGGTTTCACCCTCTTCAAAACAGACCTATTTGTTTTCTTAGCATTCCATGGAATGTTCTCCATGGTATATTCTCCACAGTATCTTCTCCTGCACCACAAATGGAAGACATCGATTCTTCTTATGTCATCCTTAGTCACTGTCCAGCTCTCTGATGCATAGCAAGTAATAGCAAATACCATGACTGAATTAAATGCAACTTAAAGTCTCCAGATTGACATCATTGCTTTTCAGTACTCTGGAGAGGTCCCTAACAGCAGATTTTCCCAATGCAATTAGTTTTTTTGATTTCCTGGCTGCTGGTGCCAAGAGTGTTGAATGTGGAGCTAAGCAAGCTGTAATTGTTAACAACTTCAATCTCTTCTCCATCTATCATAGTGTTGCCAACTGGCCCAGTGGTGAGAATCTTTGTCTTCTTGATGTTGAGCTTCAATTCATATTGAAGGCTGCAGTCCTTGACCTTCTGCAGCAAATGCTTCAAGTCTTCCTTAGTTTCAGCAAGCAAGATTGTGCCATCTGCATAATGTAGTTTGTTGGTGAGTCTTCCTCCAATCCTGATGCCACATTCCTCTTCATAAAGCCCAACTTCAAGAATGATCTGTTCTGGATGTAGACTGAGAAGGTATGGATACAGGATGCATTCTTGGCGCACACCTTTCCAGATCTTGCGCTGTCCTGAAGGCTGTTTCCTGGTCCAAGTATAGGTTTTGCATAAACTCAAAGCAGAAAGAACAGTGGTAAGCAGAAACCAATGATTAAAATGTGGAAAGTAAGAAGCATGAACGTAGGAAAACTGGACATTGTTAAGAAAGAAATGGGCCATTGCTTTGTCGCTGTTCGCGCTGCTGTGTCCTGTGAGCACCCCGCCAGCCGGGGGCTTCTCTGGACGCCGAGTGGCCGAAGCGGCCCCAGTCCGCGGTGTGTTCTCAGTTGTGAGCCTCATCTTGAATTACTAAATTAATTACTTGAAATATTAATGATGGAGAAAAGTTATTCATTGGCTAAATAATGATGCGATTCCTGAAGATTAACATTTAATACTCCATGTAAAGAGAAATCTCCAGATAACATATAAAGATCAACACAAAAACCAGAGAAGACATTGAAGAAATCCTACAACACACAACATCTGTAAAAGTGATTAACACAGTCAGTGTGGGAGAGCCTTCAACTGGATTCCAAATTTTACTGAACAGTAGAGAAATTCTACAGAAATCCTTTTGATTGCTGTGAATGTGGCAAAACCTCTGTGGATCCAACTTTCTCACCCCATAGCAGCTCTCACACAGGGCTCAGTACCTGACAGTGTAAAGATTGTGGAGAAACCTGTACTTGTACCTCTCACCAATCACTGATATAGAACACTAGTGAGGTAGGAGGGTTCATGAAGGTGGGGGCAACCATTAATGTAAAGTGTGCATGACTCCTTTTCTAGCTTGATGCTTAAGTATTCTCTGACAACACTCCTTAGTAAGAGATGCTGAATATTACCAGTTCTTGCCATTGCTATAGTTTCTAATCCTTCTGGACATCTAGGAAACCAGTGTTCATAAACATTGTTTTCTTTCATTTCTCATTTTATGTAAAAATCCTATCTATGAAAGAAGTATGTCTTATGAACAGGCTTTTGGTGAGATTTCATCCCTCACTAAACATGTGAGAACTCAGAGTGTAGAGAGGCCTTACGCATGTAAGGAATGTGGGAAAGCATTCAGTCAGACCTCCACCCTTATGACACACATAAGAACTCACACCAGAGAGAAGCCTTTTGAATGTCTGGAGTGTGGGAAAGCCTTCAGGCAGCTCCCAGCCCTCACTGCGCACATCAGAACTCACACTGGAGCGAGGCCCTATGATTGTAAGGAATGTGGGAAAGCGTTCAGGCAGCTCTCAACCCTCACCGCACATAAAAGGATTCACACTAGAGAGTAGCCTTACAAATGTCAGGAGTGTGGGAAATGCTTCAATCTGCCATCCCACCTCAGCCGGCATATATACTGTCACAGTGGAGACAGACCTTATGAATGTAATAAATGCGAGAAATCCTTTAGTGATACTTCAGCACTCTCTACACATCTAAGAATTCACAGTGGAGAGAAGCCTTACGAATGTATTGAATGTGGGAAGGCCTTTAGTCAGGCATCACACTTCACTACACATCTAAGTTCTCATTCTGGAGAGAGACCTTACTGCTTTTGTAAGGAATGTGGGAAAGCCTTCATGTGTCCTTCAAACCTTACTAAACATTTAAGAACACACAGTGGAGAGAAGCCTTATGTTTGTAAAGAATGTGGAAAAGCCTTTAATTGTGCTTCCTCACTCACTGAGCATACAAGAATTCACAGTGGCGAGAAACCTTATGAATGTATGGAGTGTGGGAAGACCTTCAGTTACGCCTCATCTCTCGTTACACATATATGAGTTCACACTGGAGAGAAGCCCTATATATGTAAGGAGTGTGGGAAAGCCTTCAGCCAGGCTTCCTAACTCACCACACATTTGAGGACTCACAGTGGAGAGAGGCCTTGCGAATGTCAAGAATGTGGGAAAGCCTTCAGTCTGTTTTCCAATGTCACCAGACATTTCAATTCTCATAGAGGAAAGAGACCTTATGAATAGGGTCTGTGGGAATTCCTTTATTCATTCCTTCACCTTCACCACACATTCATTTTGGTTTTGGGTTTTTCTTGTGTGTTTGAGGTTGTTTGGGTTTCTTTTCCACACATAAATTTACAGTGGAGAAAATCCTCCTGAAATGTGGGAAAGCCATTATTCATGCCTCTTCGCTCCTGATTATATTCAGACTTGTGGTGGAGAGAGGCCTAAGGTATGTGGGAAGGCTTTTAGTTAGTTGTTCCTCACACCACATATGAGAAAGAAAAATACATATGTGTCTTCTCACAAAAGGGAGTTAAAGCTGAAGTCATAGAATTAATTCTTACTAAAGATTGCTAAGAAAATCTTCATTGTCCTTGTACTCTTCTTGTGAACCAGCCAAAACCAGTTTTTAATATGCTACCATCCCCCAAGACAGAGACATCACAAACTACCTCAAACCCTAGCTGCCTCCTTTCACACCCTCTCTCTCTCTGCTTTCAAGCACAAAAACAAATTTAACCAATCAGCTAGACTGCGAGGTCAAAACCCTGGACGAGTGGAGTGAGACACAGCCTTAGCTTTTGGGTCACAGATAAATTCCAAGCTGACCACCTATCTGGTATGCTTGTCCGCCATAAGTGCCCTATGAACATTCTTCTACAGAAATAAACATTTGCCTTGCCGGAAAAAAAAGAAAGAAAGAAAGAAATGGAAAACATAAATATTAGCGAAATGAGATGGATTGGCATGGGGCATTTTGAATCAGATGATCATGTGATCTACTATGCTGGAGATGAAAAGGTGAGGGAAGAATGGGGTCACTTTCATAGTTTAAAAGGCCATTTCTAGATCCATCTTGAAATACAATATTGTGAGTGACAGGATAATATCCGTAAGTATACAAGGAAGACCTGTTAATACCACTATCATTCAAATTTATGCACTAACAATCAGAGCCAACAGATGATTTCTACCAACTGTTGCAGTCAGAAATCAAGTGAACGTGTAACCGATATGCATTAATAATAAGCGAAACACTCTAAATAGGTTTGATATTTTCTACCAATTAAGAATGAATGAAATGGAACCCCGTTCATGCCCGTTCCTGAAATGAGAAAAAACAAAACTCCAAGTCAGCAGCTGAACAAATACTTTCACTGCACAACATATTATGGGGTCTTCTATGAAATGCCTTCTATCCACTTTACTTATTTCAATTTCTCTGGTTGTTAGGTGCTGTTAACTCTGATTCATAGCCACCCTATGTATAACAGAGTAAAACCTTGCCTAATCCTGTTCCATCCTCACAATCTCTCTGTATCATCTAAAATATGAGGTAATTTCCTAAATTATTTTAAAAATACAGAAAAAAATCACTCAATTTGCGTCTAACTAAGAATAAAATAAATTTTTAACCTCCATAAAGAGTAAATTGTAACTCCTGTCTCAAGTTAATCAAAAGACACACTCTTATTCTCACAGAAACATTCAATGTTATTTAGATAGAAAACAGAAGAGACATAAGTAACATGCTGATCTTTATTTTTCAGAAGTATAAAATACAGAGCTTTCCAAGCAGTATGAGAAGCAGTTCCATTTTGAATTTTCAAAACTTCATGTCCAGAATGTAGAATAAGGAGAGAAAACAGCAAGCAGAAGACATTTGTGAAAACAAAATTGAGCCGAAAAACTAATATAACAAGAGAAATGTCAAGTCAGTTACATGTCAGATACATCTCTCTGTACGGCAAACACATGGAAAATGTCAAATAAGAACAGTTTTGAAAGAATACTTGAAGGGGTTAATAAAAAAAGACAGCACACTACTTTTTATTCCAAACTTCACACTACAACAAACCTGGGACACAAACTTGTTCACGTAACAGTATGAACAACATGACCTGACCTCAAAGATTACAAGAATTGAACCCACTATGGGGCAGGAAAAGGAGTGACATCAAATTTGAGGACTAGTGGGGACTAAGTGATTAGTGCCACCCAGCCCAGTAAGCCATACACAGAACCAGTCAGATCAGCAAAAGAGATACTGGAGCAACAATCCTAAGATTCAAATTCTCTAGTTTCTGTCAGAGTTCCCCTATACCAGACAATACCGTACAAACCACAGACTCCCAGGAGAGTATAAAGGGGAAGAAGAAAGACCAGGCACAACTCATGCTCCCAGGGATCGCAAAGCAACATCACTCCCAGGCTCAAAAGTACAGCAGCTTATCCTGGCCAGGCTGTGGGTAAGCCAAAGGAGAGCTCTGATGAGCAGGACCAAGCCAGAAGTGAACATATCAAAGACCAAGGTGAAAATGAACACAACAGTTTGAAGACTTTGAAGATGTATTCCCACAATTTGTTGACAAAATGTGAGCTTTCTCTTTTGTTGTTGTGTTTTATGGTATTGTAGTTGTCTGCTAGATGGTTTGGGGTTGTGTTTTTTTTTTTTGTAGTTGTAATTTGAAAGAATGTTTCATGGGGCCACGTTTTATAGAATTATCAAACTGGAGATTTTATTTTTATTATTCAGGCGGCTCTGGTCGCTTAGTGGTAAGGAATTGCCCTGCTAACCCAAAGGCACATAGTTCTAATTCACCAATTGCTCCACAAGAAAAGGATGGGTACTCTTCTCAAGTATTTTCAAGTACAACTGCGTCTGAAAAGCCACTGGAGGGTCAACTATGAGTTGGTTCCCACTCAATGGTATCTAACAATGAATGATACAATAGCTAATGTAATAGATAATATATCTAACGAATGTCTGTGTAACTAATATGTGTAAGGAACTGCGTTACATGCTCTAATACTTCACCTCATATAATCTTTATAACTATGCAAACAACCATTACTTTCATTTTAGAAGTAATGATGGTTAGAGATAAACATTAAAGAGGGCGGGGTAAAGATCAGAGTAACAAACCTCCAAGTGTAAGCATAACTGTAAAGAAGAATTGTTAAGTGTAAACAAGAATCCAAAGGTTAAAATTCTACATATCAAGGTCTTTAAGAAAGGCAACATACCTGTAACCGCTGAAATACTCCAGATCGTAAGTTGCCAAATCCATAGTGGTACTGTGGATTCCACTCACTCTCTGTTACTTCCTCATAGGGGGACTGTTCAATTTCCCAATCAAATTCATCATCATCCTCTTCTAATATTCCTTCCTCAGAAGCCTCAGAAGAACCTAAATACATTAACTCTTTTAAAGTACTGGATTTCTCAAGTACTATTTGATAAAAAAGTGATATTGAAAAAAAAATGCCTACACATGTGCTCCAAATGTCAGGGATAAAAATATCCTAGTACTAGTATTCAAATCAGCAAAAAATTAAAACAATTCATTTATACAACTGTATAAATATATAAATATGGTAGCTAGCTACAATATGGATACATCTCAAGGAGGTAAGACCAATAGAACACAAACTGTAAAAAATTATATGTACAATTGTCCAAAATGAGGAAATTGATGACCTGGGAGAGGAGGGAGGGTAACCTGGGGAAACACATGATGTTGCATGTCCTTACTTGGATGGTAGTACTTTAATTATCTCAATGAACTACATACACTTCTGATCTCATCTCAATTGAATAATATTCTTTCCAAGACAGAGATGCTGTTTCAGTTGGTCAAAAAATGTGATTGACCTGCTAGTTCAATAGGATTTGTGATGTCTTTAAATTATATGAGGTATTTTCAAATATAGCTACCTCCTCATTTTGTCATCTTTAGCATTTCTCTCAGTTTCAATTTCCTGTATTCCTTTTCCCTGATAATTTTATCTCCATTTCCTCTCAAGTGTAATGAACATACCTATTTCCTCCACAAGGGGTTTTGCAGTCCTGGATTTTCTTGGTGCTAAGAGAGCAGTTAGCATGTTCAGTCCCTCAAAATGCTGACCAGGAGTTTCTTTGGGCAATCGTATGGTAAAAATTCCTTAAAAAAAAATTTGTTTCATGCTCAGATAGATGCAGAGGCTTCATAAAATTCTAATTCACAGAACTACAAAAGTCTGCCTCCAATAGGTATCACTCATTCACCCTCCTAAGGGTGTCTTAGGCTATAAATCACACAGGAAAAGCTTCTCCTGAGAACCTGCTCATAGACATGAACCACCAGAGAAGCATGGCCTCTTGGTTAGCAGAGCAGCTCCCTAAAGAACACACCATCAGCTCTCCCAATGTAGATTTAGTGAATAAAAATTAGGAAGAAGGGAAACACATGGTTTTTAGAAACAATAAATCAATTAGTGAATAAGGAACTGAGTTGCCAATCTAAAAGGCATGAGGTTCGAATCCATCAACTGCTTCACAGGGGATTAAATCAACAAGCTCCTCTCATGTGATTTACACTCTCTTATAAAACCCACTGGAGGTTCAACTATGAATCACCTAGATCCTTTTTTATTAAAGCATTTTTTTTCTCTCCGTATAATGAATTACATTTTAATATACCAAATACAACTCAACTCAAATATTTCACATATAAAATCTTCCTAAACCCAAGTGCACTTTTAAAATTCAGTAATAGTGCTTCCATATGCAATATAACTACTTACTCCCTAGGAGGGTAGTTTTATTACACTCTATTATCATATTCCACTCTATTATCATATTCATTACACTGTATTACAGGTTGTAAATTTGTCATTCAACTCCACACCCTCCCTTCTGTATTCTAGTTCATTGACATCAATCAGTCTTTGTGGAACAAATTATACAAGTATACGCAATGTATTCTTATTCCAGATGTAGTGGAAAAGGAAAATCATGGCCTTGGCTTCCATAAAATCAAAATAAACTGTTATATACCAAAAGCAATACCTACAGTTGCTGCTGAGTAAATTCTCACAGAAATACTCCATCAGGTCTCTGACCTGGTGGACTCCTCCCCAAAGGAAGCTGGACTGCTAATCCAAAGGCCACGCCTCCCTGGTGATTTGAATCCCTCAGTGGCTCCTACAGAAATATGGACAGTCTCCGAATGTGTGATTCATAGCCTCAGAAATCCAATGGAGAGTCAGCTATGCGTTGGATCCAACTCCAGGGCAATGAGTTTGAAATTTGGAGAGTTTGAAATCTTAAAGGGAAGTCTTTCTGTCAGGAACAAGTGGTGAAGGTAAATCATGAAATTATCAACAGATTAATAATCTTTACACTATAATCATGAGCAGAAAATTCAATCAGCTTCTAAAGGCTGCCAAAAATTTCTTACAAATGTTAGAAAAATTTAAGTGTGTAATTATAAAGGAAAAATTCCATTTTAAATAGCTTACAAATCAACCACAAATTTTATAATCACTTGCCTTGTTGATGTTTACCATCAAGTCAGAACCAACACACAGCTGACACTCCTGCAGGTTTTCAGAGGCCATAAATCACATGGGAGGAGACTGTCCATCTTTCTCCCATGGAGCAGCTGGTGAGGTCAAACCACATACATTGGGGTTAGCAGTACAATTCTTTAACGTCTATGCGACTGGATCTACTTTTCAGTTTTTTAACTTTTAAACATCTACTAAGCATGAGAGAAGTATAAAATAAGAATAGAAAAACAGAACCAGAATATTTAACTAATTGAATTTTGCTTTGAAAAATACTGTGAAATATTTCAAAAGCCTAATAACAATTAAAGATTTAAAATCGTTGATGAGGGGATGGGGCTGTGGACTGGCCAGGGGCCTTGGAAGTCTCCTTCCACTCTGGAAGTCAGCTAGCTGGCTGGCCATCATCTTAATGTTGGTTTCATCTGGATGGCAGTCAGGTAAGGGAAGTTTCTGGGGTCCTTTTCATTGTGTCTTACTGTTCCTTGTCACCCCTCAAAAGTGGGTGGCCCTTGAACCTTAGACTAAGGGCAAGGGTGGAGCCCTGCTCGAGGGTATGGATTTAAAATCCTGTAGGGCCCTCGGGCCGCATAGTATATTCTTTAAGAGACACAGTAATCATTTGTCTATTTGCTGTACTGAACAACTTGGAGTTGCTGTGATGCTAAACACTATCTGATAGTCACGTCAAATACCATAATGGTTACCCATTATGTATAATGGTTGAATGAGCTTCCAGACTGATTCATGTTGGGAAGCAAGAGTGGCATCCACTTCCTAAACTAGGTGCCTCTGGAAACTCTACAAACTCTCTCATAAATGTACAGAAAAGATGTTAATCATAGGAAAAAAGTTGAAGTCTTTTGTGTAGAGCTGAATTTGAGTCATATTCAACTTGAAAACACTTAACCACTGCTAAATGAGACTAGTTATATCTCAATAGTGGTTTCATCTATCAACATAACTAGTTCTATCTTGGAGGAACATTCTTCCACTTTTCACATTACTCTTTGTCAATGTGCTATATGAGGTAACCTGGTTTTGTTATGATGCTGAACCTTGTGCCATGGGGATATCAAATAACAGAATGGTTTCCTATTGTGGACAGTTTTTGGTGGAACTCGCAATTTTAAACCAGGATGAAAAGCAGGAGTGGCATCCGCTTCCTAAACCACATGCCTCTGGAAACTCTATGAACCTGGAGAAACAAAGACAGCTGTGGAAAGGCATTAGGTATTTTGTTCACAGAGTCACTATCAGTCGACCTTGACTGAACAATAATTATCAAGAAACCTACAAATAACAGACACTCAAAAATAAAAACAGAAAAAATGGCAGGGGCAGACTGTACTTGCAAGACATCTAAAAGTACCCACTACTTCTTAAAATATCAAAGGTAATTTAACATGAATAATCCAAAGGAGAAAAAATGTAAAAAAAAATACAATACCTTTATCAGCATCATAGGATCCTTGCTCACTTCCATTTTCTACAATCCTTCCAGGAAGGGTCAATCTATAAATTTAAAATGACGTCTTATGAAGGTTGATACAATTAATCATTGATGATCAATGACCACATACATTCACCTACAAAATTTTATCAACCATTTAAAGAAAAATCTCAATTTCTTTTATATCTTTTTTTTTGCAGGCAATAAAACTTTTTCTTTTAAACCACACGTAGACAGCAGGTGGCAACAACTACTCATGTTTCATTAAAATTACATAAAACCTAGGTACAAAAGCACCACTGATTATTGCTCTAGAAAAACTGCATAAAAAAATTCAAATATACACAGTAAAAACACCACAGTATGCACAGGACTACACTTTATTTCTTTTACATCTTATAAACTAAATAGCTTAGATTCATTACTTGTTGTTGCTATGTGTTTTTGAGTCACCTATGACTCACAGCAACAATTATGTACAACAGTCCTAAACTCTGCTCTATCCTGTGCCAATCTTATTGCCTCTGAGACACCTACTCCTATTACTCCAGGAACTGAATCAATTCATCTCATTGAGGGTCTTTCTCTCTTGCACAGTCCCTCCACCTTCCAAAGTATGGTGTCCTTCTCCAAGGACTGGTCCTGCCTGGCAACATGTCCAAAGTATGTCAGACAAAGCTTCAGAATCTTTCAGAGCCTGGCCTCACCCTCTCTAGAATGATCTCTTTGTTTTCCTATCAGACCATGGTATATACAATACTTCAACACCACAGCCCAAAGGCATCAATTCTCTATCATCCCTAGTCCTTGTCCAGCTTTCTGATGCATAGCAAGTAACTGCAATATGGCCTGGTTCAGGCACACCTTAAGACTCCAGACTGGTATCACTGCTCTTCAGTACTTTGGTCTCTGACATCTGACTTTTCCAATGCAATTCATCTCTTGATTTCCTGGCTGCTGGTACCAA